>NC_072737.1:68542269-68692269 GCF_026930045.1 Uloborus diversus | reverse complement strand
TTTTTTTCCAAATATATATAGCTCTCTGCAAAAAAACTATCGATTTGTTAAAGAACCCTTATAGTTGCTTTTTCACTCAATAGATGTCAGCACCATTGAAGTCTTTTTTCCTTCTCTGAGAGAGGTTTGAAATGTGCGGATTTTTAGGGTCAGAGGATTTTTTTTTTTTTCAGTAGTAAGACCCAGAGTTAAAAAATATTAGTCACAAATTTTATTTTTATAGGCTCCTAAGACTTCTTAAATGTCTTTACCAAATTTTAATAGTGCAAAAACATTGAGAAATATACATTTATTTTATACGTCCTCACTGTGAAGACTTTGCCCCGGTTCAGTATGTCATTTCTCATCAGTCAATAGATGGCAGCACTAGTTCCCTTAGATTTCTCTTTAGCTTTATAATTATAAATATTGCATATAGATACATGCATATTATTCTGCTTTTAACTTTATCTTCACTGATTGCGTGCAATTTTATTTATATATGCGATCTATTACAACCGTATTATATTCAAGTATCTGTTTATAATATTATATATATATATATATATATATATATATATATATATATATATATATATATATATATATATATATATATATATATGTATATATATATATATATATATATATATATATGTATATATATATATATATATATATATATATATATATATATATATATATATATATATATATAGTACATTTATATTTATATATAAATATATTTATATGTATATATTTATTTATACATTTATACTACTTAAAATGGAACCAAATTATAAGAATACAATTGTTTTCGAAAATGCTAAATTATTTTTGCGTTTGTATTTATGTATATATCAATTATTTCCATCGTATTGCATTAGAATATGTGTTTATCATAAGATTAAAAGTCAATAAATCAGTAAAAATGTAAATATCATAGTTGAATTAGTGCCTGTAAGAGCGCTTTTCCTATGCACAGCGTTTTGTGCTTTCTCTGTTCCAGACGGGCAGCGTCCTCGTCTTGAGAACGTATGGTTCCAATATTAAAAAAAAATTCTAATTTTTTTTTCCAATGAAAATCAGTTCAATGATGCTAAAACATTATGAAAAGTGAGTTTTTTTGTAGATTTTAATTTTTTTTCAAGTACTGCCCCCTCAAAGGGTTTTAAAGGGGAGAACGTAAGCTAAATTGTATAATACATTTCAGCCAACTCTTTTCATTTTCTATGACATAAAAAAAGTCCTTTCATTTTAAAGGGGAGAATGTAAGCTAAATTGGGTAATACGTTTCAGCCAACTCTTTTCATTTTCTATGACTTAAAGATAATAATATGATTTTCATCCTAAGGTATGATTCTAAAATTATATTTACCATGAATAAAATATAAACTCATTTACTGCGTTGCTTATAAAATATTTCGATATTTATATCAGGTAGGGAAACTATGCTTTAGATAGTCAGATTTAAATTTCCGTAAAAGTCTGGAATCTGCTATTTTAGCAGAGTATTATTTAATAAGTAAAACTAAATTTTCAAAAAAAAAAAAAAAAACTCTTTAGAATTTCTTTCCTTATTTTACGTTTATTTTATTTATTTATTTATTTTTTTTTTTTTTTGTTTCTTTTGTATTTTCCTTGGAAGTTTTGAAATTTGCAATTGTCATTCAAAATGGAAGTAGTTTAAAGTTCATGAGATATTCTTTCAAATATTTTAGTATTTATAATGCTTGCAAATATTTGTTTAGTAATAGTAGGAATACGTTTATTTTAATCATTTTTACGAGTTGCATTAAAGTTCCATTAAGTCAATAGTCTATGACTCAAAAGTTCCTTTGCTAGTGATCAAGTAAAAAACGGCGACTGCAATTAACAAATCCTCATATTTATAACAGCCAATTCACTAATGGGGTGACGCTGACGTCACCAACAATGAAACTCGCGCCAGATCATTGATAATTTGCTTAATATTTTCTGGCAGTGTTTGACATGCAGGGAAATGCTTTATTTTGACTAGGCTAAACTGGATATGGTAATTTAAATGTTTTACTGGTAAGACTGTCAGAATAGCCAATGATCGAGTAACGCTTCTGATGTCATCTGCAATGGAACTCGCGTCACGGCATGATAATTGGATAATATGTTTTGGTAATGTTTAAAATGCAGGGAAAGGCTTTATTGCGACAAGGCTGAACTTGATTTGGTCACTTAACTACTGTACTGATAAAACTGTCATTTAAGGAGAATGAAGAAACGAAAAAGTGGTCAACAATGGACACTATCAACATTGGAGTTTAGGATTAATCCACTAGAGTTAGGGTTAAATTTTAAACTATCAAAATATGACCAAATAGACAACTGCTTCGTTCAAATTTCGAAGGAATTTTCGCACGTCATACCTTGACAGGTGATTTTCTAGTATTAAAATAATTCCTAATATAATAACTTCCTAAGACATTGATAGAAGCAACCGTGCGCGTTCACTGCCATTCAAGTGAGCATTCTTTATATAATTGGACAAGCGTAATGTGAAACTTAAAATAGAGATAGCAATAGACCTAGATTTTTAGACAGAAACCTCGTTAAATGTTTTACTAATTAGAGTAGAATTTTACTATTGAAAAAAAACTCTAACACTATTAGCATAATCAAAATTTTGACTTAAAAAATCGAATTTTTTGGTGTTAGCTTGGTTTGTTAAAGTTTTATTCTAGAAAACTCTTGTTGAACTTTGCCATTTTGTTATTTTCGGTCGAAGAATCCGTAAGTAGCATTACCTCCAGCTAGAGATGTAAAATTTCCGGAAATTTTTAAGTGGAGAAAAAAAAACGTTTTTTCCCGGAGGGGTTTTCTGGAAAAAATGGAAAAATTGATTTTTTTAATGAATAAAAATTGGGTTTCTTAATAGTATTGTCTTTTTAGGAAGATATAAAGCCTTAAGCATTAAAAAATATGTGCAATTCACACATCTTTTTTTGCTTGACAGAAATACACATACAAGTAAGTTTAATTAGGAAAAAAACAGCCTTTGTGCTTTAAAACTGAGAACTTTCTTGGTCAAACACCAGAAATAAGTCAAATCGTCGTTCAAGCAATAATATTGGGTAAGGTGTGTCTAATCATAATAATTACATTTTCTATTTTAGATTGCTTTTGAAACTTGAAATAACGATAGTCATTATTGACTTTCAAACATGATTGATATGTTTTGAAAATAACAGAATTTAAAAAAAAAATATATTAAGCACTTTTCATGATGCACTCAAAAGGACAAAATAACTTTTCTGGGTCAGAAAGAACAATTCAAGTATTCCTGTAGTTTTCAATGATTGCAAAAAAAAAAAAAAAATGACACCACAAACGAAGAAAAGTTCACCTCAAGTCATGTAGAGAATTCTTATCATTATACAGCTTTCAATCATAAATTTGAGTATTGAAACATGCATATTTTTCTTAATGGGAAAGTTTGTTTTGAAATAACTTGAGGCGCACTTTTCTTCGTTTGTAGTGTCATTTCTTGCAATCATTGAATGCTGCAGGAATACTTGAATTGTTCTTTCTGACCCAGAAAAGTTATTCTGTTTTTTTGAGTGCATTATGAAAAGTGTTTAATATTTTTTTTAAAAATTCTGTTGTTTTATTATTTTTAGTGTAAATGTAAAACCTATATGCGTGCCTAAAACTTTAAGCAATTGGCACTAAAAACTAATTGATGCTTCTCTCGACGATTTATTTATTTGTGTACTCATTTAAATATTAAAGGTTTCCCAAACAAATTTATGTTTCACAACATACAAGTTACTCGATATAAAGATCCTAATATGTCTCTTTACTTAGCCCTGTTATCGATCATTGGCCTAGGTGAAGATAAAAACCTACGAGAGCAATGACAGTGCAGAGCAATACATTTCATGCTTGCTTCAGTGAAGCCTTGATTCAAAAATTTCATCATGATTACTATTAACATTACTGTTGCATGGCAACAAAATTTGTAACAATGGGTTTTATGTTTAAACTAGCTGCGTGCCCGGCGTTGCACGGGCTACCTAAAAAATGTAACAGCAGTCCAGTTGATGCTTTTGTAGTACACTGACACTAGTTTCTAACGCGTTAAGGAATAAATAAATGCGCGTAAAGCAAGGTTTGCAAAACACCAGTAAAGCATATTTTTGCCAAAACACCTCATCAACGTTAATAATCGTTATCAATGATACAAGTTATGAGTACATTTTCAGTCAGCACAAAAGGGGAAAATATATGCATTATCAACTATAATCTTTACTCACGTTAAACTGAATTACATCTGATAGACTATATCGGAAATATTTATGCACAATAACAATCCACTTTTTACATAAAATAGTCTACTACCCGGCGTTGCCCGGGTGTTTATTAATGCAACATACCACTCAGATAAATATTTGGATGGATTCTATCCACATGGTCGTACAAGAATTACATCAATCCGTTTTCCAGGTACAAACCCTCAAAGAACTCAAATAACTTGTAAATCACTCATTTACTTTACGACGTGCACGGTCCTCCTCGAAAATGAAAGTTATGTCATGTGACGCGTATTTAACAATCAGGCTTGAACAAAAAAAAAAAACATCAAAATTTTGCTGCAGATTACGGCAAAATAATCGAAAAGTAAACAACTTAAACACCCTGATTACAGGAAAAACCTTAAAACAAAAGCCTAATTTTATTTCTTTATATTCGAGGAAAAAAATGGCAACACATCTTTCATCTCAATGATTTTCTTCACCCGCTATACATTTTAATAAAAGCATTGTTATGGAAAGTTGAGATGAAGCACTGAATAATAATTTGAATGGAGGAAAGCCTTCGAAAAATAGGGATTTGATTTTGAAATCTAAGAGTCATAATTAATAGTTTTTAATTGATATCTCCGCTAATTATTATCGGAGGATTATGTTAAATAGCCAAACATGAAGACGGGAAGATGACGAATCCATCGATACCTGGTTCGATGGTCAGTTCACTGTCGTTCGGGAGAAGAAGCTTGGACATAGATAGATAGATAGATACTCAGATTTTATATGTATAAGATATTTAATAATAAAAAAAAATTTGAAAAAAAAAATAGAACCGACTTCAAAATTGCTCTAAAAAGTGAAAAATAATTTTATTCTTTAAACACCATCGATAATGCTTTTAAACATAATTTTTGAAGTTGGCGCAAAAACAAAACGTAAAATCTAGTGTAACCATGCTTCGTTCATATTTTTTTTTCAGAAAAGCATCCTAAGTTACGAACGAAACATTTATATCGCTATTCAAATATGCTGTCATCAATGCATAATGTATGTGATAGTGAAGAAACTGGTCCTGGTTAAATTTATAGTTGTATTTGAGTTATGGCTGTGAATGATTTTATCTATCGTTTTTGCGCCAACTTCAAAAATTATGTTTAAAAGCATTATCGATGGTGTTTAAAGAATAAAATTATTTTTCACTTTTTAGAGCAATTTTGAAGTCGGTTCTATTTTTTTTTTTTCAAAATTTTTTTATTTCATTCTTTTTAGTGTAAATTAAGTATTTCAGAAATAATAAGAAGTTACCATCACGAAACTTCACATTTTTTTCTTAAAAATGCTCCATACTAAAAAAAAAAAACCATTGACACGCGTTAAACTTTAAGCGATTGGCACTAAAAACTTATCTTTGTTCCTCTCTGGAAATCATGCGTAGTTAATTTAATTATAACCATTTAAGTATTACGTTTTTCCTAACTAATTTACATTCTACAGCATCTAAGTTGCTCATGATGCAATCCTGTATTTTCTTACTTAGCCCCGAGATGATAACGATAAAAATACTACAGAGTAGTTGAGTCAAACCTAATGGTAGCATTGTGAAGGCTAAGCAGATCCTAATCACTGCATCACCTCGCTTCCAGGTTAGGTTTACCCCTACTATGGAGCAATAGCACTGAAGAAAGGAAGATTTTGATAATTCACATAGGGTTACTATACATCAGCAGGGTTACTAAAATAAAATTATTTACCCAAAAATGAGACGACAGCGCCAGATTCCCCATTATCGAAATATCCCTTGAAGAAATTTGATGCTTGCTTCAGAGAAGCCTTCATTCAAAATTATCATTACAATTACTATTAATGTTACTGTTATAGGGCACCAAAGTTTTATAACAATGAGTTTCCTATTGTCGCGTAGATGAAGATAGCGAAGACAATGTGAAAGCTAAATGAAGCGAATACTCGTTAGTCTCAACTCGAGATCTTTATTCAGAACCAAGAATGAACATTACATCTCTTTATATACAACTTGAGAAAGTGCGGGAACTTTCCAGACTTGGAAAGATACAGAAATTAAAAGAAGATTCGAGAAAATACGGGAAACAGTCGAAACGAAATTTTAGTAAAATTCACTTTGTCCTAGTCGGGATTTGAACCCGGGACGCTCGTATGGGAGGCAAGAATTCTACCACTGAGCCACCGTTATCCACGGATGACCAAGTGCGAACTTCGCTACAAAATCATTTAATAGGGAAATAGCATAAAATGTACTGTTTTTTGCCCATAACTTTTTTTCTAAAGAACAAATATGGTCAAACAAAGTAATGGGACCTAAGTTGAGCCATCCCCTATCCATTAAAAAAAGAATCATCAAAATCGATTCACTAGGTGAGACGCTATGAGTGGACAAACAAAAAAAAAAACATACATACGGTATGAATTGATAACCGCCTCCTTTTTGAAGTCGGTTAAAAATTACGTGAAATTTGCTGTTTTCCATTCTAACCGAAAGTCTTTCAATTATATTACACCTTAGTTGTTTTGCCTTACGAAATAAAGCAACTACGAGCGACATATGAAGTTGACCGAAGACTTTTGATTAAGAATGAAGCAGCAGTATTCTACGTCTCGGCTGTCACAAGATGTGGTTCGACGGTTAAAGTTGACTGTGTGTTCATCGTAATATATCAATACAACGAATCAATATTCACCAAATATTTGTCTGATTTTCTCCAAATAATATATCTATAATTTAGTTATTTTTTGATCCTGTGGATCAGAGTCAGTATGTGTATTTAAAACTATTTTGAAAAAACTGACTTTAACTGTTACACTAATACAACTTAAGGGCTTGAGGCAAGAACTTGTTAAGGCACACTTTCGAAAAAATGAGTTTTTTGATGTAAATGCTGCTTTGATAATTGAAATAAGCATGACAATGGATTATGTCACTATCAGGAAAACGTATCTGGTTTTAGTATTGCAGAATATACAATGTATAATAACTATAAAAAATATTTGTAGAATTTTTCAAAAGTTGGAAATTGGCCTACTGGAAAAAAAGAACTCACGTGGCATATCGCATTCTTGCCCCGAGTCCTTCAACTAGACTTTTTATTAGAATGTCAAAAGCTTTGCGTTAATTGCTTCCTTTACTTCTGTTGTTACACATCGTTAACTTTAGAAACAGGCTATTAGAAGTTCAGGACCTTATGTGGTTGCCATGGTGACTATGAAAGTTGGTGTCATAATTACCGTCTTGTTATAGTGATGGGACTCAGGACTCATCGAGCCTTCACCTTTAGCACAACAAATGTTTCACTTTGCTTCGGCTGCTTCTTGATCTCACTTGAACTCATAAAGCAAACTTTCTTCAAATAATTAAGCTATGCCTTTTTCAACGCGTCCACTTTACATACCTTGTTCTGGTATTCAATGGTATTGTTCTATAAGAAAGCCTAAGGTAACGGCACCAGTAACAGACATGTTTAAAACATCGCTCTCAACTTAACTCAATTTTCTGATCTTTTAATGCATTTAGAATTTTTAAACTATTGTTCTCTCATGCAACTACATCTCATCTAACGTTTGGCTGCTTCTGGATCCTCTAAATTAGTTAATTCTACTTTTATTTGCTCAATTTCTAAAAACGGTCCGACCCCCAGTAACAGACCCAGAAAAACATCAGTAACAGATAGGATGAGGAAAGGACGAGTAATGGACGAAATTTCCTTTTTCTCTTCGGAATGTACAAAAGCTCTCTATAAATAGAACTAAAGCCTTATTAAATTTAAATGATCATGAAACACCGGTTGACCTCGTGGTGGCTGTTCATAACCTACCACCTCTGCCTTATGAAACCCAACTGGCTCCTAAAATTCACTCTGATAACACTAGATGCTTGCACCGTATTCGTGGGCCACAGCAGCATCAGTTTTACCCGCCTAAAATTCTTATTACTTAAATCCAAACTTATGACTTTCTGTTACTGGTGCCGTTACCCTAAATCTTGTGCTTTTAATTAAAATTATTTTTCACTCCACGCGCATCAGCACGTTGCAACAATACGTTGCGAAAATTTACACATGTATTCCAAAACGTTTTACTCACCTTAGTGGAACCCATTTAAGTGTCTCGCATATGCGGTCGTTCTCTTGAATATCCCGAAAAGGGCACTTATTGTAAGTGTAATACCAAACACGTGTACACAATATATTTTGTTTTTTATAACAAGGGGTGCCGAAAGGGGAGGCGAGGGGTGCCGCGAAGAATACGCGTACCAATTTATACAAGGTGTTCCAAAAATGACGATCCATCAATTTCAAAAAGTGCGGCGAATCGGTATTGTTTGGTAACCTCTGGTACAATGTTTTTTCCTAATTTATTTACTTAGTGACGTCTATTTTTGGAAGGTATTCATATTTTATGATTAACTAGCTGCGTGCCCGGCGTTGCCCGGGCTACTTAAAAAATGAAAGAGATGTCCAATTGATGTTTTTGTAGTACTCTGACATCAGTTTCTAAAGCGCTAAGGAGTAAATAAATACGCGTAATGCAAGGTTTGCAAAACACCAGTAGAGCATATTTTTGGCAAAATCTCTAACGTTAATCATAGTTATCAATGATACAAGTTATGAGTATTTTCAATTAGCACAATAGATGAAAATATATGCATTATCAACTATAATCTGTGCTCACGTTAAAATGAACTACATCTGACAGACTATATCTGAAATATTTATGTACAATTACAATCAGCTTTTTACATAAAATGACACACTTTTTGGTTGATTACGTGAAACTAAAGCACCAAGACTAAATAAAGACGTATAAGCATTAATTTAATACCAAGTCGTCAGATTCCAATTTTGCTTTAGTTAAAATCCTTAAAAAAAAATCTTTTTTGTTCAACTCAGTTTCACTTAAAGAAATCCAAACAATCTTAATTTAACATGTTCTTTTAACGATACAAACTGTATTTCAAAAATAAAAGCAGAAAGGAAAAAGAGAGTTATTACAATTCGAAAACTCACCCATGTGACGGGAAAAAATCCAACAAAATAAACATAATTAGTCGTACATCCTAATGGTACCAAAATATGAGGCCGGTGAATGATAAACTTACACTACAATCAATAAACATAGCTAAAGAAACAACTTTCATATGCTGAAAAGAGTTAAGAACGTTAAATGTAAAAAATAAAAAAAGGATAGACGATAAAATAAAGGCTATATCCGAATGGAGCAACCAATTTTAAAGTAATTTAAAATAAAATTCTAGATGGGACTTTTAAGATTTGGACAGCAGCCAAAAAAATCTCTTTTAAAACAATTATTAGAATTTTACTTGTTCACCCATATGCAAAATGGCAACAGGAAAGAAATAAAAATTCCTGAATAACGTTATGTTAATTATCGTTTTAATTGATATCTCCGCTAACTAAAGTCGCACAATTACGAGATTGGTCCTATTGTTTTTTCTTTGGAAAATTTCGAATTTATCGGTATCTTGTTTACTCTCGATTCGCAGCGGTTCTCGGAAGATCGATCTTCAGACAGACAGACGGATGCTAACAGATATTATAGTGGATGACTAAGTAAAAATAAATTTAAATAATTTCAAAACATCATATTAATACATAACTTACCTGTCTATAGTGAATTTTCCAGTTTGTCTAAAAATCAGATATTAGATGCACTTGAGACTTAAAATAAAATAATAGTTTAAAAAACTAAAAAAAAAAAAACCACGCTTTCGTAACAAAATGAACTAAAAAGTGAAAAATAATCTTTGGATGATAGTAGTTGACCAATCACTTAATTTTAATGTAATACAAAAAAGCGTGGGGTGCTGTCTATTTACATTTTTGCTTGGACAACAAATGGAAGAAATTCAAGACAACTGATAAGAAACCCTCCACGCTTTTTTATATTACATTAAAATTAAGTGATTGGTCAACTACTATCATCCAAAGATTATTTTTCACTTTTTAGTTCATTTTGCTACGAAAGCGTGTTTTTTTTTTTTTTTTTTAAACTATTATTTTATTTTTCTGTTTTTTAGTCTTATGTTGGAGAATTATTAGGTGACGAAATTATTTATAAAACGAGTGCGAGGTAATATCTTAAAGTTAAGACAAGGGCACCCCGATGGGAAGCTACTGTGAGTCATCGATGTATGTTTGCGGAAATCATATTTATATTACTTTGAAAATTTGAGATGCATTTGAATAAAAGTTTTGTTCAACAATGGTCTGATCAGCAATGAATTTCCAATTGAAGGCTCACCTAAATTTTGGCATGAAATTAGTTAAAAACAATTATATTTCATGTTCTAATTACCTTAGAACATTGGAACAAATTTTGTCTGAAGCAGAAAAATTAAAGGTTTTTGTAGATATTTTTAAATATTTTTTGCGAGCATTTTTTAATGTATTTTTTTAAATTTTTCCTTTTTTACATTGTTGGATTTATGCCAAAATATTGATTAAAATTAGATAAAACTAACAATTAAAAGAGTTAATTAATTAGTTTGATTATAGAATATTGCATTGTCATCGGGTCTGAGGTCGCATCCCAAATTTCAAAAGAATCCGATCGCAGGAAGTGGGCGAAATTTGAGCTGCTAGATTTCGTTACAAGATACATACATACATACATACAGGTGAAGCTAATAAAAGCGTGTTAAAAAGGATATTGAATTTACAATATTTTTTTCAAAACAGCATCTGTAAATTTAGTGCAACAGTTGAAAAAATATTTAATGCGATAGTTGTGTTAAAAAATAATTATTTGATTGTGCTTACAATAGCCACATCGGAAATGAATTAAAAAATTGCATCATCTTGAAAGAATAATGAGTTTTAACAAATCTTAATGGATTGAATTTTTAATCATGAACGTTAATTAATTTTAAGAAAAATAGCTTTAAAAATCAATTCAACTTACAATGCCAGTCTTTTTCACCTCGAGCAAAATGTTTTAAATGATGTTTCCAGCAGTTGCCCTGTTTAATCTCCTCACAACGAAAAAAGAATACATCAATAATAACCAATTAAATATTTTTGATAATATTTGTTTTTCATTTGCTTTTACTGAAAATGAATTAATTTTCTTACGTTGTTTGATTAAACAAAGACTTTTGTCTTAATTACTGCACTTTAATACTTGTTTCAATTTTAAAAAAATATTATATCTTCAAAAAATTTATAATCAGGAGCGTTAACTCCGTTCTGCAGCGGTTCTCGAGCATCCCCTTCGCCCAATTGTTTGTGGTGGTGCTGAGCACCCCTCCTTGTGAAACATTTCCACAATTAAAATTTTAGTATTTATTTGTGCGCGATTTTCTTCGTTGTCTTAACGGATTTAGTATTGGAGAAAAAAGCATGTACAGTCGAACTTGCTTATAACGAGCGTAAATGGACCGGGATTTTTGCTCGCTATAAGTTGGTTACTTTGCTTTAAAACTGTCTAAATGTTTCCTTGTTATGTCTTTTTTTTTTTTTTTTTTGAGCAATCACGATTGCTTATTGTTCTCACTTGACCGTTTTTGGCGGCCGTGCCTTTTTCAGCTTGGACCAGGCCTGCAGCACCACCGTCCACCGGCGGCGGCGCGGCTGGTCCTGAGCACTGTCCCCCGAAATCCACTTTTGCTGGGCGGTGGCGTCCATGTCCCACACACAAGAACGCCTACACACACACGCGCGAACGCCTACACACACACACGAACGCCTACACACACACGCGCGAACGCCTACACACACACGAACGCCTACACACACACACGAACGCCTACACACACACACACACTAACACCTACACGCACCCGCACGTACACAACACTCACTCACACACATGCATACATACACTTACGCACCCACACACATGCGCCTACACAAACACACACGCTCGTGATTGCGAAAAACATAATTTGAATTCAAGATGCCAAAAATTCAATTTTTTTTTTTTTTTTTTTTTTTGGGGGGGGGGGGGAGGAAAATATAGAGGCAGTAAAAAGCAAAGGAATGTAAGTGGCGAAATTAAAAATTTGTAAATAACTAGTAATTAATAGTAGGGAAACCTCTCCTCTGTCTTGGGGCAAGAGATAATGGGGTTGTTTAGTCAATAGTACTACTTTTAGTCATTAAAATTGATAGAATGAGTAAAAAAAATAACATGGACCCAGAAAATACTTTTATTTTCCCAACAGTTATTTTTTAATTATTTTTTTTAAATGCTCGATTTTGAAAACAAGGCATGGTTTTGATGACGTCACAAATGATAAGCTTTGGAGCATCTTTCTTCCGCGTTTCCACGTTATGATAATCAAGAAGCGAATTAAAATTGCGCTCTACGCTTGCTATCAACCATATCGTTGCCAATACACGTAAGTAAAGATGCTAATTAAATATTTTGAGCTGTGAATGGCAACCCTGAATGGTATTTCATCATTTGTGATGTCACACGACAGAAGCGTAAACAATGAAATCGCACCAATTTACGTATTTTTTTTTAAATATTAAACTTAAACAAATTATTTAAAAAATGGTCAGATCCTGTTTTTTAAGCATGCTCTTTCAGAACAAAATACTTTTAAAATTTTGAAAACGACCCCATTCTGGTAGCCCTGGTAGGTGCTCTGTACAGCATAATTTAGGAAATAAAAATTCAGTAAAAGCCTACCTAGGACGTTATCTTTAAACGCGTTTTATTCAAAACTTAAAACAGCCCACTAACATCCCTTTGCTTCTCACTCTAAACATATGTGATTTATAAATGTTTCTTTACTCTTCAAATTAAAAAAAAGTGTTGCCATTGCTTCCTCTCAAGATTTATGATTTATCACTAACTTTGGAATGATAAAGAAGATTTACTTAAAAAAAAAATTTTTTTAAGGCTCACCTGAGCTGGAAGTAAATAGAAATTTTAAAAATCGCAAAAATATTGCTCTCTTTAAGCGGTGTTTGCTCGTTAGAAATTCATCTGTTTCCCAAGTAAATTGATATGGTCGGAGAATTTATTTGAGAATAACTCAAAACTTTAGAGTAAGTTTTGAATTCAAAAACTTATCTTTTGGGAATTCCCGAGAATATGAAAAAAGAAGGACGCAAATCGGTCCAGTAGATCATCTGGAGATATTATCAAAAGCTGTTTTTCAAATTTGATCGTAAATATTAAAATGATCAGTTAAGACTTAAGAGAAAAAAAAATAACTATGTAGGACACATTAGCAATTAATTACTGCAAAGTTTTAAAGAAAACAACAGTAAAAATAAAGGGAAGACTTTTTTCTTATACTTTACGATTGCTCAAATCATTAGGACTCTTCTTAATGACAGCTCCAAAAAAAAAACAAAAGGGGGTTTAAAAATCAAATAAAATTGAATCTTAGTACATTTTTAGGAAAAAACACCTAAGGGTTAAATGAGGGCCTAAATGGCGTCCAAAAACCGGTTTTGCAGAAAATAGACTAGAGAAGAGGACTAGTACTTTCAAAATTAATATTTATCCTCTGTAAAGGCTATACTTAATTGCGGTTGATAGTGCTCCAATCATAGGCGATAAAGGCAGAAAAAATACTTGACAAATCGTGTCATAATTTTATTTCTGTGTGAGTAAGGTACCCCGACAAGTGAACGATCCCCCTTTTAACTCTCCCAGGAAAATTAAAAATTAATAGTTTTTTTTTGGGGGGGGAATGGCAGTAGTAACTCCATTTTACACATTTCACAAAAGAAAGCAGGTAGAAAAATATTGAAGTAAAAAACCAACGTTAATAAAGAGCTAATTCTTAAGAAAATTTTCTTGAAAATTCGTGCTTTATTTACGTTTGTTTTTCGCTTTAACCATTTTATAGCACAAAGCTAATTTGATCATTTTTCATTCAACTAGAAACTGATATTAGTCCACTGGTACTGCATTTTTTTTTTTTTTTTTTTTCATTTCAACCCTCCAAAAACCAGGCGTAGAAACGTAAACCTTTTTCCAAATAAAGAAAAAAAAATGAATCTCTCAATTAAAATGTTTTTTACTGTCATTTCAAAAATGCTAGTTTTTAACGTTATGAAATTTTGTAAACAAAACTTTGCTTAAATAATATTTCACTCCTGGGTTTTTTCTTCTTCGCAAACAATTGCAGATTGACTGGTTTAGTCCTAAAAACGACGTTTTGTTTGACGAAACTAAGGACGTAACTAACGAAGAGTCTTTATATATTCAATAACCAATGATAGAGTAACGTTCCTGACGTCATCAACAATGAAAATCGCTCCACGATATGATAATTTGATAATGTGTTTTGATAATGCTTAACATGCAGGGAAAGGCTTTATTGTGAAGAGATTGAACTCGATCCGGTAACTGAACTGTTTTACTGGTAAATTGTTATTTCAGGGGAATAAAGAAAGGAAAAAGTGGTTAACAATATACGCTATCTACTGGAGTTTAGGGTTAATCCACTGGAATTGAGGTTAACATTTCAACTGTCAAAATATCATCAAACAGGTCATCGCTTCGTTCAAATGTTAAAGCAATTTTTATCCGCCATATCTTGACGGGCTATTTTCTAGCTTGTTTATAGTGCTCATTAATTTTACCTATTTTGTGTGCGCTCTAAAAACAGTTCTCACATATATGTGACTCCGGAAAAAGAAGTATTAAATCACGATGAATTAGAAATGAGAATTAAATCTAAAACACACCACACTAAAAATTTAAACGTACATATGAAAAAGAATGAAGAAAATGAAAAGCCAGCGGCCTTTTCATTAATTCTGGAAAAATAAGTTGAAGCAAACTTTAAAACCTCAAGGGGAATTCTCCAGAGCCATGTTCCCGGTTTGTTTTTTGTCCTTTTCATTCCAGAGCTTTGATTTTTCAATTAGTAGCATCTTTATTAACTTGTAAATCAATTAGTGAGAATTAAATGCTGCAAAAATCAGAGGATAATGATAAAAAGAAACTTCGTATAGGTTTTGCGGATACTTGTCGGTAATTAAATCAGGATTGAAACATTTTTGCGTTCTTGTTTAACTATTAAATTCTTTGGAAGAATGCTTCTGAATGTGCTATTCTAATTTACTCGAAGAATATTTTAGACCGAAAATGATCATCGTCTTCTGAGGTACAACAGATTATTGCTTGCAAAAGCGAAAAAAGTAATTCCACATTGTTTTGACTTTTATGAGTTAGAAATACTTACTAATAATCAAGCTGAGAGGCTGGACCTCTATCTGGATGTCTCAATGTCTAGATCTCTGTGACGCGCATAGCTAGGGTTGCCAGATTTCTGAAATGTTCAACTGAGGCACCAGTTGCCCCCCCCCCCCCCCCCCGCGTTGGTTGTATCGAAAAGATACACACTCCTGGCTGGGTTTTAGTGTTTTAGAGGGAAGTTCATTCTCAGTGCTATGTATAAATGATTGCGAACTACGGACCTAAATCACAAGGATAATAATAAATGACACATTGCAGTTAAACTTTTCCTATGTGGTAACATAACTTTCATAAATTACTTAAATTATTTTCGTAAAGAGAAACTTCGAAATGGGGGCTAAAATGAACAATATTTACCTGTACTTTTTATTAGATTTGTCCTTTTTTTAGAAATTCTTTTTGGTTTTAATCTTGGTTTGAATCCTCACAAGTTGTTTTGATGTTAATTTTACAAGTCAATGTTACGAATGACAAAGTAATTATCCAAAATAATCCTTTAGTTAATTATATTTAGGCTTTTTAATCATCTGTAATCAAATTTATCTTTTTCCGGGACGTAAAGTAAACCGATCAGGACACGGTGTTTTGTCTGTAATCCGGAACTGTTCCGGTCAAACCGGGACGTCTGGCAAGCCTACGCAAAGCTCCTAGACCGTTAAGCCGATTTTCATGAAATTTGGCAAAAAACTAATTTGTAGCATGTGGGGGTGCACCTCAAAGCAACTTTTAAAAAATTTGATTTTGTTCTTTTTATATTCGAATTTTAAGAACATTTTACCGAGCAACTTAACATAGAATATTGGCGAGAAATTCATCATCAGCGGTCGGGCAATATCATCTGTAAAACAAAGGAATTTCAATGGCTCCAGCGTAAGGGATGACATGAGGTCACAGTATCTCGTCTGCATACCTTCGGCCCGTCAAAGTGCCATTCCGAATGATATGCAGGTCCGTACATCCGCCTGTGCTGATTTCACCCCATACCATCCAACTAACTCATCTGTATTGTGACCTTTCAGGAATGAATGCCGGGTTATTTCGAGTGCCCTTGTCCCTCCATACTAGAACACGTAGGATGTCACACTCCAGACTGATTTGGGACTCATCTGTAAACAGCACTTGGCTCCAATCATGTTGCTCCCAATCTCGGTGTTCAGCAGCCCATCTTCTTCGGGCCGCACGATGGCGTGGGGTCAACGGATTGCAGACCATTGGCTTACGTGCATAGGGCCCTTCCTCATGAAGCCGATTACGTACTGTCTGGCTGGACATCCTTCGAACTGTTGCAGCTGCATAGCATTCTCTGTTCTGTTTCAACGGGCTGTTAACAGTATACAGGGTGTTCTGTTTTAACCCGCAAGACCTTTATTTTCGCAACCGTTAGTCCTAGATGTATACTTCCAATTGCAAAAATGTTCAAAATCAGATGCAGAGTTAAGGTATTGAAAGTTTAAAATAAAAATAAATCAAAAAATACAAAATATAGCTTTTTATACCGGACCCAGGTCCCCTTACTTATATTTAGGGAAATTTTCTTTATTGAAAAATCATTCCAAATGAAAAAGTTTGACATTAGTACGACCAATATTCACCGTGCTATGCAACGCAACGTTTTGTGACTTGCACCACTTTACACTCGCCATCAATAACACTTTTGGGGGGAAATATAGCGTTTAACAAAGGTTTAAAATTATAGGTTTGCAGATAGTGTGATTTTTTTCAAATTGTTCGAGGTTTTGTAGTGCGTATGATGGCATAACATTTGCATTTATTTTGGAATAGCAATGAAAAATATGAATACTTATTTTTTTTAATCCGACAACCTGACATTCCTCTGAATGGGTGAAAAGTTCCAATCTCATCTTTTGTATGGTCCCTTAAAACTTTAAACTTGAATATCTCCTTGAGTTTTGGTCACACAAAAGTCGAGTTTTTTGTGTCAGTAATAGTTTTCAATGGAGATTATTTCTATAAATATATAGTAATGGGGTCTGGGGCCCTGCATACAGGTCATCAGTTGCTGTAATGGCATGTGACTCACCTTGCCCTGGTCGACATCTAACATTTCCTGGCTCTTGGAGTCGATTCCACAGCCTTGCAACAACACTTCTGGAGACTCCAAAAGCATCCGCGACACTATGTTATATTTGCCCGGATTCCAGCATGCCTATAACACACGATGCCATGGATTCCGGTAAATCACATTGTTGAGACATTCTCAAGTAACCTTGTCTCAAGAAAAAATACTGCGCGATCGAATTTCACAGTAACGGCTATAAAACAGATATTTCTGCAACATCCCGATTTCTGTCCTTATCTCCTTTTCTGGTTTTTGACGTCATGAACACTGATTTGCATGTAAAGTTTTCTTCTTCCGCTTCCTGGTAGGGTTTAAATTATGGATTATTCATTTTATGTTACTTATTAGCATACATCTTTGCGTAATTTTTTTAAAACCCTGTGCTCCCATAACTGTTTTGAACAGTGTACAATCGATGACAAAAATTCAAAAAAAAAAAAAAAAATGAAAACTTGCAGTTACTGCCACGGCAGAGCTATCTTGTCAGAGTAACGCTAACCATTTGCTTTTGTTTCAAATGAAAAATATTTGATTTTTTTTTTTTCTTTTGTGATCAGTTTTTACTAAAAACTCAACTCAAATAATCATAAATGTTCTGTAAGATTTTTTAAAGGGAAAATCTTTCATTGAATACTTTTACTGAAAAATCTGCGTACTTGCCACTCCACGAAAAAGCAGCCATTTTTCCCTGCCCGTAACAGCTCACATATTTCATTAAACAGTAATAATTTTAAAAGTTGATAAACAACATTTTGTAACTTGATCATTCACAAATAAAACGTGTAAGTGATTTCTTATAGATAAAACTTTCGACCAGAGTTTCCTCTACTGCGTCCGGTATATATAATTTATTAAATAGTAATACTTTTAAAGTTAATGATCAACAATTTATTCTTTATTTCTTACGGAAAAACATTTGATCAATACCCTTTTAAACTTTTATTTTTCACTAGTGGTACTCGCACGACTTTGCCCGTGATAGAAAAATTAAAAGGTCTTTTGGTTCGCCTGCATATTTACAAATAATGTATGGTGAATTTTCTCACCAATTGGCTTGTACCCCATGTTACGGTTCCACGTTATGATAATTTCGTATCTCGCCAATTGGCTTGTGCCCATGTTACGATTCCACGTAATTTCGTTATTTACTCGTTCATCTTATGATAATTTTGTTCTTAAAATTGGAATAGAAAAAGAGTCGCATCGAATTTTCGAAAAATCGCTTCGAGGTGCACACCCCCATGCTACAAACTAACTTTGTGCCAAATTTCATGAAAGTCAACCGAACGGTCTATTCGCAATGGGCGTCACAGAAATCCTGACAGAGAGAGATACTGACAGACAGAGAGAGAGATCCGGACAGAGAGACTTTCAACATTATTTAGTAAAGATGAAATATATAAGCTGTCACGTGCGGGACAAAATGTCTGTTTTTCCGTGAAATATCCTTCTCTGTTTGAGGGAAAGTAGTAAATTTCCGTTTCTTTTTCAGTGGCTGATTTCACTCAACAGTTATCTTCTGTTCATGAACAACATGCCGAGGAGCTTCAGCTGCTGGTTGAAACATTTCGAAAACGGAACGCCGAGTTGCGAAGAGAAAGGTAAGACGATTTCCTTACAGTAAACTCCAGATTATCCGCGGAATGGCACGGTAAGAGCGGATCAGTGAATCCGAGGATAATCTGAAAAATAGGTAAAAAACGATATCAGTGTTACCATTAGATCGAAAATATCAGTAACACTCGCATACATTTAAACTACAGCTGAAACGGTTAAGTTTAAGAGGAAAAAATATACAAGCCAAAAAAGGATCGTACATTATCGCAAACGAATTATATATACTATACAATAGTGCAAACAGATTAGCTGAAAGTGCTCAAGCCACCAAAGGGGAGGAACATTTTTCAAACAAAACTGGTGTGGTCACTCGGTTACGTGCGTAAGTAGTGTTGATCTGAAAATCAGTAAGTAGTGTTGTTCTAAAGCAGTAAATAGTGTGATTTGGTGTCAAAATGTCGCGGGAAAAAATGTGGCCAAAATGTCGCCGGCCCAAAATGTTGCCAGTCTAGAATGTCGCTGGGCCAAAATGTCGCCGGTCCAAAATGTCGCTAAGCAAAAATATCGCCGGTCCAAAATGCCGCCGGTCCAAAATGCCGCCGGTCCAAAATGTCGCCGGTCCAAAATGTCGCCGGTCCAAAATGTCACCGGTCCAAAATATCGCCTGTCTAAATGTCGCCGGTCCAAAATGTCGCTAGGCCAAAATGTCGCGGATCCAAAATGTCGCCTGTCCAAAATGTCACTGGTTCAAAATGTCGCCAGTGCAGGAGCTCGCCGGTTCAAATTTCGCTCATTCAGTTGCTAAGAAAAATGTAAATGAAAAAAAAAAAAAAAATGCTGCTTAACATCAAATTTGGGAATGAATGGTAACTGCCTTTAATGAATGTCTCCGTTAAAATGGGACTGCACTAAATGAGTTTCTTGATAAATTCTAAAAAATTTCTCCCATTTTGATTCGTAACTCTTGGTTGTTTTCTAGCAAACAAATAGAATACAAGCAAACGCACTTTTCCTTTTTGACGTTATCTTATTTCTTGTGACTCGCTATCTACCAATTGTAAAACGTTCTGACGGCATTCAGTTCTGACGTTCGCTGAATAGTTTTGAACTTTTCTTCAAGAATAGTTTGTGCGCGTTTATATGTGACCGATTTTTTTTTATTTATTTTTTTGGCCATTCTACCTCAATGACCTGTAGTAAGAATTCAAACGATACCCGCAAGAACCCACACATGGTTTAGGGATAAGTGGTTTTTTTGCGTCAATTCGTTCAAGATAGAGGAGCAACTGAACGTTTTCATCGAAATGCGTGACTGACATTTCTCAAGAAATGATGAACAGAATCAAATAAAATGTTAGGATGCAGCATGTGGACAGATGTCGGGGCCAATAACACCAGAATGTGGAGCAATCGAATGTTTTTTCCCCTTTTTTATTATTTGTGACTGATATACTCAAGAAGTAATACATTAATTCAGACGAAATGTGGTCTGCACGTATATCTTAAAGGGCGAATTGCTTATTTATTTTTGGCTTCAACCATCCCAAAAGGATGGCGCAAAGAATAATTTTCCTCGTTTTATATGACTGCTTTATCTTAAGAAGTAATGCAAAGAGTCATACAAAAGTTTGGTATTCAAGAGAAACTAAATGAAAGCTGGCCTTATTTCCGTTCTAAATTGAGTTTCGTCATCGTTTACGTGAATCAGTGTAATTAAATAAGCAATGAAAAATAGACTAAATTTAAATATAGCAAGATATCAATAAAGTCTAAATTAGCCATATATTCCTCTCATTTTTTTTTAGCATTTTAACTATAAGAGGTGTTAAATAAAAACTTAGTTTGCATTCTTATACAATGATTTTTTCTGAGAACAACCTATTTGTTTATTATTATTATCAATATTATTTTCTTTTTGAATTACCAAGCTTTATAGAAATGGAACTACTACTTTTTGGTGCCTATTTTAAAAATAAGTCCAGGTCAAAATTGCTCTGAAGAATCTCATTGATATCAGTTATTCTACCCTACATTATGAATTTTTTTCTTTCCTATTTAATATTGGAAAATGTGGTTCAGCCGACAAGCGCTACTTTGCGAGCATGAAAGTATCCTCTTGAAAACCAGCAATAAAATAGCTGGCCTGAAGTTGTCCCTTGAATGTTCTAATTTCATGAATGTTGAGATTTGAAAACTTTGTCATCGCGTTGAGTCATTTTCCAAAATCTCAATGAAAGGGCACCTGTTTTAGCAGTTACGGATTTCATTGATTTCAAAAGATTTGACAGTGAACATTTTGACGCAATTTCAGAGTTTTACTCATAAAAGATGGGAGATCACAAGGCAATAATCTATCATATCTGTTAAACTTTTCTTTTACTATCTCAACATCCCGTTCGCAAACTACAAACAAAGGTTTCGAGCAGTCTTCTTCAGTTTTATCTCCAAAAAAAGTTTCTGAACAGTTTTGATCTTACTTTGACCAGCATTTATGCGTCACAGAAAGCTTACAGTTTTTTTTTTTTTTTTTTTTTTTAAAGTTCCTAGAGTGATGTTAATAAATCCATGAGAAAATTAAATTTCATTCCGATGTTTTCTACAGCCTGGCCTGTGATTTCGAATTTTTACAGGGGAGGGGGAGGAGAGGGTGGATAACGGGCATATAACCAATGCAAATTTCATAGGATAAGAATAAAAACCACTCCAACTTATTTAAAAAAAAAAGATTTCAAAGTCGGGGGCAATTCCGCCTGACCCCTAAATGACTGACCTGTCGCTACCTTAATAATGTTAGAGTGAAGGAGTTATTTGTTTTTACTTCATTACTCCAAAAAATCCAAACCGTCTATAATCTTGCTATATTCACATTGCCCCTCACCATTCTTTCATACGCGTTAAGAACAGAAGCTGTCCGGCACTTATGCCATTACTGCATTAAACGAAATTTGGGCCCGCTAATTAAAGCGCTTTGTTAAGCAAGGATTCCCTTCTCTTCTATATTAGTCGATTTCTCTACCTTAAAAACATGGTAAAATCACAGAAAACTCAGTTTTGCAAACACGTAACTTATGCCCTTTCTGATACAATCGATTCATTTTGGACAGAGACACTTTGACTCCAAAGCGAAATTGACACTGCTTCTTTAACTGTATGGTTGTTTATTTACGAAGCCAGAATTTTCTTCTGACGCGATTCCAGCTAATATTGAATATGTACTTCTATACTGCCTGATGGGTTGTTTATTTTACAAAGCGTAATTTATCACGTAAGAGGTAATTCCTGCTGCCGAAAATAAACAACTTTACAGGCAAAGAAGCATCCTCTAATAGGTTTAGGGGACAAAATGTCGCCTTTTCTAAGAGGAATTTTGGAGTATTGTTTTCCTTAGTCTATCAAAGATTTTGTGTGACTTGTTTTCAGATTCTAACATGATTTTTGACTATTGTCTGTATCAATGCTACAGAATCGGAGGGAAAATATCTGACTCTTCCCCTGGGAATTTTGGGGCCTTCGGCTGCAACTAATTCAGCTCAAAATCAGATTGACGCCTATTCCAACACTGTAAAAACAATTGAGACACGTTGCTGGAAAATAATGAGCTGCTAATGTGCCCAATCTCCGCAAGTAACGTATCTTTAAACGAGCTGATGTGTGCATCACATGACTTCCTTTTACTCCAATTTAATGTCATTTTTCTATTACTGGCAATTTTAATGTGATTCAATAGTTTACTCTCTAAATATCGCCAACAGTGGCCAAATTGAAACAAATTTTTAAAAAACACCAAATTTGTCGCCAAGTTGGCGACAAAACTTAGCGACCAAAAGACTGGAGATATATCGCCAAGTGTCCGCCAAATTATAACACCACTTGAGTATACATCGAAATTAACAATTATCCCCCCCCCCCTTTAGAAACATCCGAATGCAACCAAAAGAGAAAGTACACAACTAGACCCCACTAGGAGTCTACGTAACAAATTTCAACTTTCTAGGACATACCGTTCTTGAGTTATGCGACATACATACGCACATACGTATATACATACATATATACGGACGTCACGAGAAAAGTCGTTGTAATTAACTCGGAAATAGTCAAAATGGATATTTCGGGCGTTCATACGTTCTTAGGTATATATGCACGTGTGATCGGGTCGGAAAAAAAACAGAAATGGTTCCTGTTTCCGTTTATTTTTTCCATACCAATTTTTTGTCTGAACTCTTCATTACGTTTTGAGATGTAGCAGTCATTTTATTAAACGAAAAAAAGAATTCCGTTGCACCATTCGTTGGTATGTTTACGTTTGTAATGATTTACAGAAAAGCCTATATTTTTCTGAAAACTATTCATTTTCTGGAAACTGTCTAACATTTACGAATTAAGACAGAAGAAAATGTTTGGAATTTTTCAAGGAACTTACTTTGGAAGGCAATTAATATTCTTTCGCAACTTTTACGCTGAAAAGCATCGACGTACATTTAAATTTTTCGTACCAATTGAACCAGCGAATTTCGGAACGGTGACATTTTGGGCCGACGACATTTTGGACTTGCGACATTTTGGCCGGGCGACATTTTGGACGGGCCAAATTTTGAACTGGCGACATTTTGGCCGCGACATTTTGAGCGTATAACAAATACGTGTAGATCAATAAGTCAGTTTTTGGTGACTTAGAAGGTTTGATGTCATTAGAAGAGAGAGAGGGGGGGGATAGAAACGCGAATGTCTAAAAATAGATCTTGCATTTGTTGAGTTAAAATGGGTTTATTTACCTGCATTCAGTTAGTCATCGCAGATTTTTTACTTCCTTTTACAAAAAAGGAAGTATTGTATTCGCGAAAAAATTTTCACTCAAAATTAGGCCTTAATTTCCATTCTGCTCATCCCCGAATTCATGTTGAGTTTTTTTTCAACCCGACCCACGCGGATAAGTGCCTAAGAAGGTATAGACACTCGAAATATCCATTTTGACACTCCCCGATTTAATTACAACGACTTTTCTCCGTATGTACAATGTGCGGATGTATGTCGCATAACTCAAGAACGGTATGTCCTAGAAAGTTGAAATTTGGTACGTAGACTCCTAGTGGGGTCTAGTTGTGCACCTCCCTTTTTGGTTGCATTCGGATGTTCCAAAGGGGATCTTTTATACCTTTTTGGAGGGAAATCAATGTTAATTTCGATGCAAACTCATGTGATATTATAATTTATGCAAACACTTGGCAATATATCGCCAGTCTTTTGGTCGCCAAGTTTTGTCACCAACTTGGCGACAAATTTGACGATTTTTTTAATCTGGTTTCAATTTGGCCATTTTTGGTGATTTTTAGAGAGTTAACTATTGAATCACATTAAAATTACCAAGAATAAGGAAACCGCTTTAAATTGGTGTAAAAGGAAATCAGGCGATGCACAAATTAGCTCGTTTTATTTGAAGTATAAAACCATTGAATGAGTCACAAGCAGATAATCGGCAGTTTCCCGCGCTAGTTTCAGCAATAAATCTTTATGTATTGTGATGAGAATTGCGTGAAAGTTTACCTTATCCTGTCTATGTCAAGTGAGACTAAATAAATCACACCATTTCATACTGAATTTAGCATTTAAAACGTCAAAACACAGACGAATTTTGGAGTTGATTATTACCTTAAATCCATATTGATTCACTGCGGAAAAAATAGGAATATGGAATGACTCAACTTCAAACAAAAGATTAAAATTTCAATTTTTTAGATGTTTAATTATTTATCCAAATCTTTATAATTTTATCTTTGTGTGTTTGGAGACATATTTTATCCATTTTGATCCACTTTAATAATCCTGTAAACTCGTTGTTTTGTATTTTATTTTCAAAGTCGAAAAATGAATTTTAGAAAATGATCTTAGTCTATTTCCTTCTTGAAACGAAAAAAAAAACTAATAATACATTTTTAAAGATGTTATTGAAGTGAATAAAAGCATGAAAATAGAGTTTCTGTAAATATATCACGAAAAACGAAAAAAAAAATCAAAGAAATAAAAATGATAATAAAAATTCTTACACTCGAAACGTTGAATGGTATTGGGATATTTTTCTGCCACTCAATGTTATATTTCATTTCTCCCAAGGGGTTCCTGATGCAGAGTTAAACTGTGCTTGAGTGTTACAATTTTCTCTTAAAATATTGATGACTTGATGATTGGAGCTCATTGAAGAATAATGCATTTAATTTTAAGGGATTAAGTTAGTTTAAAGAAATTTTTAGGTATACCTTGTATAATTAATACTCCAAAACTTGTGATAATTAATGCAAAAAAATTCCAACCCAGTTCACATACGAAAGCCACTGTTGGTGATATTAAGAGAGTAAACTATGGAATTACATTAAAATGTCAATTATGAGAAAATGACATTAAATTGGAGTAAAAGGAAGGCATGTGATGCACACATCAGCTCGTTTTTTTTTTTCTTTTTTGCATTTAATAAGTTTAAAAGGTTAGGACACATTGATTTGTAGCATTAAAATTAAAGTGATTCCGCTCTATTCAGCACATTAACGTTATATAGTCAAACACACCCCTTTTTAAAAAAATACTTTGCTTCAAATGTTTCATTTTGAGAGAATAAAGTGCAATAACTTGATTGAACAATGCACTGGAGGAAAGCGATTGCAGTCACTACTATGAAATTGCATTCTACTATCAAATGGTGATAGGAAGGTAGGAACTATTTTTCATCATAAATTTTGTCACTTATAAGGGAATTTATTCTATTCACGCATCCCATGAAAGCCGACAGACATTTCTTTATGAAAATGGTTATAGGTGGACTAGCTGATTGGGATGTTTGACACGTGCAACGCGTTGCGGGAACTGTCAGATTTGTTGATAAAACAGAACAAAAGGCATTAAACAACTCTTTTATCTCGATACTGCAATTCATATACACTTGGCGAACGAATGTGAATAGCTAGTTTGATATTTATCGCCAACTATTTTGCTAACGCCTAATGTTGCGTCAAAGCCGCGGTTTTGGAAATTTTATCTGTTGAATACTATATAATAAAGATCATTTAATTTTTGCAGGTTTCAACAATTTCAAAAAACATTTGAGCCAAATTCGAATATAATCGACGAGCGTGTTGAACCATAAATGCGTAAAAAATAAGTTACCAAGCTGTAGAAATATTAAGTACTTGTGCAAGGGTGTAGCGAGCTTAAAAAAGGGAGAGGGGTAGATCCGTCATTTGAGCAATCAAGTGGGGGGGGGGAGACGATTTTGTAAACAATATAATTATGCATTTATGTATGTATTTTGCTGATTTTTTCCATAAAATGCATTACGCCCTCTTTGCTGCTCCCCCCCCCCTCCTGCCGAAAAAAAAAAATAGACGAGGTGGGGGAAACATTTTTTGAAATTTAAAAATTTTCAATGTTTGTTAGGTGGGAATAGTATGTAATAATACTCTTTTGTTTAAAAAATGGATTGTTTTTTGGTGGGGAAGTAGAAAAAGATGTTTTCTCGGGCTGTATTACCTTTATAGCAGCATCGTCGTATTAACAACTGCAGTCTAGAGAGTGTTTTAATTCAACTAAACACCACTAACTTTCCCTTTTCAATGTGCTCTTTAGCAAAGAAATATACACTTTCAAAATCAATCAAAATGTTACTATTGAATCGGACTCATCGATAAGTTTAAAAACTGAAAAAACCGTCAAGTAATCATTTAAAAAAAAATACCTTGTGTTTTTTTTTTCCATTATGTCAAATACTTTTTCCTTTGAAAGAGAGAGAGGTAGCTGACCTTTCTTTGATACACCCATGTATTCGTTCTGAAACAAATAACTGTATCTTGATTGGCCAAAAAAGCAATTTTAAAACAACACTGCTTGAAAAAAACGTATAAAAATGTATCTCCTTCGTATAATCCTGCTTCTAAGGGGAAAAGGGGGGGGGGGACTATTTTGTTCTAAATTTTTTTGTCGTCGTAGAATGCAATTTTCTTAAAAAAATAACACAACGAATAAACAAACATTGCTTTTATACATTAACACATTCTACAACACTTTCATATTACAGAATTTAAAACACTTACACGGCAGATTATAGCAAGATTACTTTTTTTTCCCTGAAAATATCTTGCATATTAACTTTTATTGCCTTAAATAATCAGACTACTTCTTGCTTTAATGACTCACGTAACATAAAAACGTGTTTTTACATTTTTTTAAAGTGAACTTTTTCAATTTTATTCATTTTCATTACTTTTTTTCTTCCACAGACTCTCTTATCACAGCTCTCTCTTCACAAGTTGGGAAGTATTACTTCAAGAAATCGAAGTTGACTCGCAAGTAAGTCATTCGCTGTTTCTTTTATTTCCGGAACTTTTTTTGCTTTTAAAGCGCTTTTTGCTTTTTTGCTACTTTTGAGTGGGATGTAGAAACAAAACGTAAAGTGAAGGAAAGCCAGTGGCGCAAAAAATAAAAGTCAGTGGTGTAAAAAATAAATCCGCCGAGAGAAGAAAAGTGTTTCCGAATTACATACTCCGCTTTCCCCCGATACACACCTTTTAGAACCTTTCTTTGTGTGCATTCCATTTCTTCACTCCCTCGGGGATTTAGAGAGGCCTTACAATTTCTGAAGGGATGTCTTTTCAGAAAGACAAGTTTGACCCGTCACTTTTAAAACTCATTTTCTGCTGTAAGACAAAGAAAGAAAGCTTCCGGTGTGCAGTTTTGAAATTCAGCAATGTCTGTGAAGTTAACCGTAAATTAGTGAATAAAGGTGCTGAGTTTTTTTTTTTTTTTTTTTTTTTATCAAATACTTTGCTTCATGTTATTGGGTTGTTTCAAAAATTTCCCATGAAAAATTACCCCCAAAAATATCCCATGAAAGTTTTACTTCCTTATTTACTCAATGGGGTCGTTTCCGAAATTTTAATTCCTTTTGAAAGAGCATGCTTAAAAACATAGCATTTAACCTTTTTAAAATAATTTGACAGTTTAATATTTTTAAACAATCATTTTAATCTGTGCGCAGATCCAATTTAATTTTTTCTGCTTCTGCACATGACACCACAAGAGATGAAGTGCCATTCACTGATGCCATTAGCACAGAACGCAGTATTTGATTATCTCCTTGATTCAAATGCATTGGCAAAGATATGGTTGATAGCCAGCGTAGAGCCCAATATTTAATTCGCTTCTTCATTTTTATATGCTTAAAACGCGGTAAACAGTAAGCGTAAGCATTCAAGGCACCAGTGGAGTAGCGCGTCAAAGTACATCCACTTGTGACGCCATAAGGACCACGACTTATTTCCAAAATCAAACATTTAAAAATTAATTTTAAAAAAGCGTTGGGAAAATGAAAGTTTTTTTTCCTTGCTCTATGTTTTTTTTTTCTTTTTTTTCGCTTTTTCTATCAATTTCAGTGACTAAAAGTAGTACTCTTGATTGAAGGAAACAACCCCATTATCATCAACTACCCACCTTCGGCGGCTAAATTGTTCAACTTTTTTATCAATTTGCTGCTTATGACTTTAACCTGTTTACGCCAAGAACGTTGCCTTCGGCGGCTGTTTAAATAAATTTGCCTGATGTATAAAAATTATTTCACTCCGTATCTGTGCATCTATTTAAATTTATCTAATCTAGCCTCATATTTATGTCATCTTCCTACATTTATCAATAATTATCTATGTATCGATAATCTCTATATTTTCTATTTATCTCTATTATTGTTATAAAACTATCTATATTTATCTAGTAAAAATGTATTTCTAGAAAATAATTTCTATATCTCTTTAACTATTAATTTGTGTTATACTTATGTCTACATATTTCTACATTTATTACCTTATATTTGTCTTTGTAAGTAATCTGCATTTGAACACCGAATTTCATGTTTCCGTCTTCCCAGGACTCGCTCCACAAACACATAACGCAGCGGTAACACATAACGTTTTATGCAGCACCATACGGCGACTACAAACAATTATTGTTTAATGAGTTTAACTTTGTTATTAGTTTTTTAATTGTTTAACAAGTTATTCCATTGCATAAAAGTTGGATCGCTTCTGTAAAAGAATGTTACATAATGTTTATTGAAAAATAATATCTAACGTGCAGTTTATTCGAAAGCGTGAGGTCCCAGGCATATATGTCTGAGATTTTTACGCGATATGCAATGGGTTTAAATTCTTTAAACCTTTTGCCGGAAAAGTTCGAAGGGCGTTGTAAGGCAAAGACGTTTTAAAAGTTTTAAGTGTGGGTTAAATCTTTGCCTTACAAATGATTCGTAGTTTTCATAAGACTTGAGTTTTAATAAATGAACCAAGTTTTTGGTAAACTTTTTTCTTATGTTGTATGACCATAAAAAATTTAAAATTCACTAACTGATTTCTTCAATTTTCATGTAACATTTCTTGACGAATGAAATTAAGGACACATACAACACCTGAAACTTTTAAAATGAAATGTTCATAATACAAACTTTTTCCAACTGAAATCATTTAATGTGACAAAAGAAAGTTTTTTTTTTCCTGAAAAGCCTAAATCAGGGGTTCTCAAACTGGGTGCCGCAGCACCCTAGGGTGCCGTAGGAAGGGGCTCGGGGTACCGCGCAGTATCCATGATACCGATATAAATTTAAAGTGAAAAATAAGCTCGTGTAGACAAATAAGGTCATCCTCCCATTGTTTGCTGTAGCATGGTAAAAATTAGCTAGATCTTGACATCATCGTCATCAGAAACATTAACTGATGATACAGTTTTATCAACAAGCAGTTTCTGATTACCAGGCAGCAATGTAGCAAACGTTATTTCTGAAGAGGGATGCCAAAACTACTAGATCTTATTTTTCGCTATGTTTGGTTTCTTCATGGATCACTGAAAGTTAATAGTATCAAAAAAAAGTGTTCTTGAAGCATAATTTATGTAGTTGGTAAATTCAAAAAGAAAAATGTTGTTGTATATCATCATCTTTTCTCTTGTGATTTAATAACCTTGATTAGTACATTGTGGGTCAACAAGACCATGTTCGTTTTATTTTCACGCCGGTGACCTTATAATAAGACACCAAAGTATCGAATAAAGGGTATCTTCTTGTGCTGTATGTGCAGAAGTGGCAAAAGAGAAAAAACAATTATCAATTGCCCCGAATGCGACGATTGATCTTTTTCCTTTCTGTTAAAGTTCGTGTGATATGTTTGGTAATGCTTTTGAGATTATCAAATGTGTTAATGTTTATGTTTTTATGCTGATATTAAGTTATTTTCAATTCTTTTTAGTTTGATAATATTTTTTTGGTGATTTTTTTTCAGCTCTGCGTGAAGTAATCCTTGCACAGTTTCTCTTATAAGGAACCCATGTGTCGCCGCTATAAATCGTCTTTGTTAAAACTGCTGAAAAACATAATGAAAACTTCAATTTCCCCTTGGTTTAATTGCTTACTTAGTTTTTATGCTCGTAAATATGCAGAAGCTGGATCCAATTCAATCATAAATGAGCAACATACCAGTTTATGAACCTTAAGGTGGCCTTATTTGTTGCGCTTACCTTAAATAATAGAGATAGGCTTGGGTGCCGTGAAAAAGTTCTAAACATTTAAAGGGTTCCGCGAGTCAAAAAAGCTTGAGAACCCCTGGCCTCAATGCGAAGAAAATGTTTGCCATTTTCAAATTAAAAGACTGCTGAAATTTATTCAGTGGTTGTGTAAACCAATATGGTATAAACAAGGAAATATATTCGCAGAGTGAAATATATTTATCTGTTTAAGAGCCATTGTCTGTAAGGATCAGGCAGGTTGTGATTGTTGACATTTTTAATTTTCTTTATTTTTGCAAGTGTTGTTCCTTATCATGAATGTAATGTTTGTGCAAAATATGAGCTTTGTCTGCCTTACCGTTTTTGGGAAATTAAATTTTTTAATTTAGGGGGCGTGGCACATTTTTGCGTGTGTTTCAAATTTGCAGATTTTAAAGTTCTTGTTGTTTTAAACGCCCCTATAATGACATGGATTTTTAAATTCTATACTATTATATGGTCTTCTTAGATACTATTACAGCTGTCAAATCGGTGTCACTACGAGGGCGACGGCCACGAACTCCGTTTAAAAATGACCGAAAATGAATTTTGTTTCTATATTCAAGGCTAATGTTCTCGAAGCGCCTTCATGATGACACCAACATTTTTAGATCATTTTCTAGCCACACTTACATACATCAAAAATATGTATCAAAATCGGTGTCACTATAAGGGCGCGAGAAGATATTGGAACTTTTATTCGATAAATTTCACAAAAACACAAATATTTAAAATCTAACTACAACTGTCGCCCTCATAGCAGAGATCTGATACTAAATTAGGTTGCTAACCAACATGTTTGTCTAACATTTGCACAAAAAAAATCGGTGTCACTCCTATTATTTTTGGAAATATAATCGTTCGAAGTTAGTACGTTATGGCGTTTTTTTATATTTATTTATTTAATCTTTTCACCCCCAGATAGTTTTCTTAAACATATTTATTTTTAATTTAATACAAAAATGTGTATCTTTTAACATAAACAGCTTTGGGCAGTAAGAGCGTCTTTTTCTTGAATAGAAAATGACCGTTTTGATATAGGTACAGGAAGATGTATTGTGCATAATATGTCTAGATTATCATACCAATACTCATCTTGTTTTTTCGGCCAAACAAATCTATTTATTCCAATTGTTCTTGACATACATTTGACCTCAACTTGCAAATGGATTTTATACGAAAGATGTATAGAGAGAAGCTCTTACAAACATCTTATATAAATGCTTCAAATTTTCAACTAATAAATACCCCTGCATTGCCAAAAGTTCAATTTAATGAAATTGGATGGTCCCTATCTTTACGAGCTCAGTTCAAGTTCACTTCAAAGCAGAAGGAATATTTATAAGAACAATTTACGATTGGTGAAAATACTGGGAATAAACAACATCCCTGTCAAGTTGCACACTAGATGAGAAATGCAGTTCGTAACGGGGGAAAAAACTGTTCGTTGCTTCAGAGTATTGTACTATGAAACAAATCCTATCCTTTTTTTCGATGGAAGAAACAAAAAAACGAATGCATTCTCAATACATCAAATGAGAATATTGAAGAAAGCGAACATTCAGAATCTGAAACTGAATTTGAGGATAACGTAGACTAAAACGAAGAAAACATTAAGAATCAAGTCAAACCAATTTCAGAAAGACGATCATCTCTTATTGAAAACTGCTAATTTTGTAGCACTAAAGCATGGGAAAACATGGTATCCCAGAAATTGAGTAGAAGTTGACCATTTGCAAGTTTATGTCAAATGCATGTCAAGAACAATTGGAATAAATAAATTTGTTTGGCTGGAAAAAACAAGACGAGTATTGGTATAATAGTCTAGATATGTTATGCACAATAGATCCACCTGGTACCTATATCAAAACGGGCATTTTCTATTCAAGAAAAAGACTCTCTTGCTGCCCAAAGCTGTTTATGTTGTAAGGTACACTTCTTTATATTAAATTAAAAATAAATATGTGCAAAAAAAATCTGGGTATGAAAATATTAAATAAATAAATATTAAAAAAACGCCATAACGTACTAACTTGGAACGATTATATTTCCAAAAATAATAGGAGTGACACCGATTTTTTTTGTGCAAATGTTAGACAAACATGTTGGTTATCAACCTAATGTAGTATCAAATATCTGCTATGAGGACGACAGTTGTAATTAGATTCTAAATATTTGTGTTTTTGTGAAATTTATTGAATAAAAGTTCCAATATCTGCTGGCGCCCTTATAGTGACACCGATTTTGATACATATTTTTGATGTATGTAAGTGTGGCTAGAAAATGATCTAAAAATGTTGGTGTCATCATGAAGGCGCTTTGAGAAAATTGGCCTTGAATATAGAAAAAAATTCATTTTCGGTCATTTTTAAACGGAGTTTGTGGGCATCGCCCTCGTAGTGTCACCGATTTGACAGCTGTAACAGTATTTGACAAGACCATATAGTAATATGGAATTAAAAAATCCATTTCATTATAAGGGCGCTTCAAGCAACAAGCAGATTAAAATCTGCAAATTTGAAAAACCGGCAAAAATGTGCCACGCCCCCTAAACAAAAAAAAATTGTTTTCTCAAAAATGGTGAGTCAGACAAAGCTCAAATTTCGGATTTACATTACATTTATGATAAGGAACAACATATGTGAAAATAAAAAAAAATTAAAAATGTCAACAATCACAAATGCTTTAAACTGCCTCATTTTTACAGACAATGGCTCTTAATGAGACTCGGCAACCAATACACTTCCTGTCTAAAATGTCCCATTTTCTTCTTAAAACAACAACAACAAAAAAAAATCATCTCTCCACAACAACATGAAGCTTGAAGTCGGTCGTAATTATGAACGTGGATTTTTCTTTTTACCATTTGAAACGAATCTCAAGCAACTTATTCAACTAAAACATTCCCTAAAACTCATAAAAATCGAAGAAATTCTTTTAATTTCATGTCAGAGTAACAAGAGAGGTTTATTAAAACTTTTATTTATCTCTTCTTGGTGCGATTTTTCTTCTAAATAATGTTCAAATTTGAGACAGGGATTTCAATTATGCCCCTTAAATGCCGGCTATCTTTCATTTCGTACGGAACATTTAATTAAAAGAATCCGGATTTCCAGTAGCAGATGACAATTATTTCAATTATGAAAGATCTTTTATTCTTTTCTTCCTCATTAAAGTACTAATTATTTATAATAGCTACACACCCACATTTCATGAAAATCTAGCAGCTGTATTTTTGTAAACCTGTAATTTTTTTATGAAATATAATAACAAGGGGTACATAACAAAGGAATTAGATAAATTGCAGTTTTGTATGATTTCATTGGTAACGCTAAGCAATAACGAATAGTTTCTTCCTTCTACGTGTAGTTAGTTTAACATAAAAAGGAAATTGGTTTCGTGATGTTTTTTTTTCTTTTGCATATATACTAGCAGCGTTACCCGGCGTTGCACGGTCTAGCTCAAAAAAAAAACGTTGTGTCAAATGACGCATGTTCAACAATCAGGCTTAAATTAAAGGAAAAAAAAGTAATAGTTCCCGTTAACGTGTAGATGAAAAAAAAAATTCTCTCAACATTTACATGTGGACCTCTTTGGATTTTCCTCTCTCTCTTTTTTTTTTAATTCCAAAGATTCAGTCATTTCTATTAATAGGATTAAACGTTCCTTTTCACGGAATGTCTGCCCCTCCCCCTCATGTGAACTCCTGAGCATCAAAGGACTTCTGCTAAATTTGGCGAATATCCGACGCAAACTGAGGATTTGTATAAGAAATATACACACTCTAGATTTCATTTCTTAAATGTACATGTTCTCAGGCTTAAGGCTTACCTTTTGAATGCATCAGGAAAAATTGTCAGCTTCTACTCTAATTACGTATAAATAACCTGAGATTTGTTAACAATAAAAAATGCATTTTAACCATCAATAACAAAATTGTTTTTTAGTTCTAATGATTTCTACCGGCGAAAAGCTTGGACGTCGTGGTACTTTTTCTGTAGAGTAGTGGAATTTTCGTCTGGATTTAATTGGCACAGCGCGCAACTCTGTAGCTGTCATTGTTAATATTTCTCTAAACGCTCTTCTATGTGAATATCTTAATTTATTTTATTTTCAAATTTTCTAATCTACAGAGGGTGGCTAAATTACTACACCCAAACAAACTTTTCTGTACTTTCATTGTTTTCTATTGTTGTTACGTTTTTTTATTATTTGAACACATTTTACAGTTTATTTAAAAGTTTAAAGTTTATTCTGGCAACACTTTTTTTTTTTACATTTTAAAATATAATAGACGTCAGTGTCAGTATCCGCTAAAACTTCAAGTTACAAGCTTCTTCTTGTGAGTGTGATTTTTGGAAAAAAAATAACGATTTTATATTTAATACTAGGTAACTCAAGTAGCCATATCATGCATTGAACACATAGCAGCAAAAAGCGGAGATACTAAATATTTAATAACTACTTTTTCACCTATTTATAGTATCGGTCGGATGGTACTTTACGTTTAATATGTTTAATTCATGTTTTAAATAATCTTTAAAATGTTTTCAAATAATAAAACTATGCAACAAAAATAAAAATAAAAAAAAATGCAGAAAAATTTAAGTATAATAATTTGGCCACCCTCTGTAGCTTTAATAATGTACTTTTTCAATATCATAAAATATATACGTCCTTCGTCCTGATTTGTGTGAATTGTATGAAGCATTTTATTTCTGAAATAACCGAAAAAGAACTTTTAACAAACGCTGTCCGTCGTTTGCAATTTTGTAAGTTAGATAAAATCTTCTTGATAAAGAAAACCATTTTTCATTTTAGAGCTTTGAGGCGTGTCACTATAGTAAATACCAAAGGTATTTCAACGTTTGCTCTTGCAGTCATACTCTCTTCTTTTCGTCACGGAAAGGTTAATAATTCAAAGAAATTAATGTAGCATTGCATATCTTGGTGATTTTTTTTTATCTTCTTTTCACAGGGTTAATGATTGTTCCCTTTTTGTTTCCCAACTCTGTCATGATTAAAATCATGTCGATGGAAAGATTCAATTGTTTTGGTAAGAATGAAACTCAATTTACGACTAAAAAACGCAGAAGGTTAATTTCGTGTCAAATTTATCTTTTGATGTGATGATTTTTTTTTAAAAAGCTTGATAACTTCATGAAAATATAATTACAATGTAATTATTAATGCGTAAGCCAACGCATTTATAGCTAATACATGTATGTATTATGCTGTGACGCAAAGGGTGGGTGGGGAGAAGGGACACCTGTTGGCCCGGGCCCGAGCCTGAAGGGGATCCAATATTTTTAAGATGAGGGATGTATACAGGGGTAAATAATATGGAGGGGGCTCGTAAAAGTCATTTGTGCCTTGCCCCAGGATTTCTGTGCACGCCCCTGCTGTGACGTGAGTTACAGGGAAAAGTTTTATTGATGTAAAGGTTTGCAAGTTTTGTTATGAGATTAGATGAGGATTAAAATGAGTTTAATCAAAAGGCAAGCACTTTTCAACGTAAAAACACTGTTCCTCCAAATTAGCAACAAGAATAAGCAGCAAATGAAACTTTTTCTAATTCCTTTTGTCACCTACTGCTTCAATATGCAGAAATTAACAGCTGAAATGCCTCAACAGTAAATACGAAAAAAAAAATATTGAATGAAAATTAAGACACTACATTGCTAATTCCTACTAAAGTTAATAGTAGTTTCATATTTTTACTTTAAGCAGAAGCTAGTGCTTTTAGGACTTTTGATTTTGCGGAACCCTTGGGTTTTAGAGAGCTCTGACTCTGAAACGTTGGGTTAAATCATGAAATAAAAAAAGTTTTGAATAAAATGAAAAGTCTTAAAGCTTTTAAGTAACAAATATATACTTCGTTCAAAGTAAATGTCTTTTCGTACTTTGAAGAATGATGTTATCAATGTCAAAAATTTGCTAGTGCAAAAGGATCCACGACTAGAATAAGATCAAAACTAGAGTTTAATGTTTTATTGTTTTGGAAGCAGTTCTTGCTTTCGGTAAAATCTGTACCTATTTATAATGTTGGTAATTTTGCTGAAATCAGGAACAGCAAAGAAGCAACCTATGTGCAAGGTCGTGCGTCGTACGACGGCGCCAGAGTCGAAAAGGTGCCGAGCTCTGTAGGGGTAAACTTATGAGATAGGGGTAAAACTTTAATTTATTTTTTAAATAAGTCTTTGAAATAAAATTTTTTCAAAAAGTTACTGCTAATTGGTCTGCTACCTCCCCCCTCCATCCTATTTCTTTTCTTCTTACTTTTTTTCTTACTTTTTTTTCTAGCTCGTCTGAAATTAAGAAAGTCTTTAAAATGCCACTATTCCGAATCTTCCCACCACCTCCCCTTAAAAGCATTACAAAGCATCTCAAATTTCGATTCCAGATCTTCAATTTCACAAAATTTCCAAAGAAGGCCCCGATCACCAAGCAACATCGCTTGAAACTGCTTTCGAAAATCACCTAAAATTGCGTTTTGAGAGCTTTAATTGAAAGAAATTCCAGGGAAAAACTCCACACTCTTCTTCCTGTAAAATTCTTCAAAGTTATCTACAATTGCCTTTTTGGAAGTTAAATTTCGAAACGTTTAAGGGAGAGGAGAAATTGATTTCTATCTATTTTTCAAAAAAAGAAAAAAAAAGATCGGGGAGAGTACTAGAGTTTCATCTTTTATTCTAACGTCAATAAGTATGGCCCAGTAGCGTTTTAAGGCTTCAACTTCCACAAATTTCCGCGGAGCCCCTCGTATTTTTTTCCTCCACCAAAGACCGTCTACAATTGCGTTTTTAAAACTTCAAGTTTCAAAATTTTTCCGAGGAGAACCCCCGGACCCATCTTTTAAAGGAGAATTTTTTTGACTATGTGCCCCTCTAAAACTACTTTCTAGTGGCTCCACTGCTCTTGTTATCATGTTTTGACAAGCATAAAAGTTTAATAAATTATTCCTCACTTAGAAATTAGACAAATATTTAAAGTGGCGTTAACTTGATGTTTAAAATATTTTCTTTTTTCCAAAACGCATTATTAGCATATCAGAGAAGCTGCTGAACTCGAAATAATTTCGAGATATGAAGTAAAAACGTACACCATATTCCAAATTCAAACATTATTTTTTAAATAAATTAAATTTTAAACGTGTTGTTTTCCATTTTATATTTGTCTACAAAAGCTCACTCCAGGTGTTTACTATATTTTCCCCGAAAGTCAGTGTATAAAGGCGCTCAAAAGACATTTGCACGACGGCGCCGATCAGGCTTGGCAAAGGCCTGAGTAAAACATGCCGAAAAAAATCAAGATATTTTGAAAAAAGAAATGATAAATTGTAAGCTGATTTAAAAATTCAAATTTAAAACCAAAAAAAAAGTTTTTTTTTTCAACTTTATGCTTTTTTTAATTTATTTATTTTTATTTATTCTCTTATTTCCTTCAACAAAACAATATGTGATATATTTCTGAATAATGACGTTTTGAAACAAAGAACGTCATCGAAGAAAAGTCCCACAAGTAATAAAGGAAATACACAAGCTTACTCAATCATGAGCAATTCCCCCCCCCCCCTGCAGAAGCAAAACTAAATTTAGAAAGTTGACAAAAACCCACAAAGACCCCTTCAAAGATAATCTGTATGCATATGTTTGCCTTGGAATTGGCAAGCGGCCAGTTGAGACGATCATCTGGAAGAAGGGGAAAATCTGGTGCGCGTGTTTCATTCACTCCAATGCAACCCTGCTCAATTTAAAGGCTAACACCCATTCATACCCACAAAATGACATCCTTGAAAAATAATAGCTCCTTCTTTTTCTGCCGCCTGTAAACCAGATGTTCACCTTTTCATCTCATCAGTGGTCAAAAAGTTGCTGATTTGATTTAATAATTTTCAAAAGAATTATTATTAAATATTGAACAGTTTTGAAACAACTGCTGATCAAACTGGCACTGCACTTGCTGAATATAGTGCTGGTGAGAGGGTGTAACCTCATGTCCTTGTGCGAAGGAGGTGCGCAGAGCCTTAAAGCTTAGAGCAGGAATTAGTTAATGGAGGGACCAAATCCAATCATTGGCATAGCAAAAGGTGACCCTAAGACTCCAAGTCACGCGACTCAACAACGACAAATGATTGACACCTTTTGCGTGATACTAGCAAAATAAACATGATTTCTGCCAATGCTATGCTTTGCTTTGCTTTGCTTTAAAATCCGTCACGTGACTTGGGGTCTTAGCTTTACGTATAAAAGTTTTCACTCCCTCCATTTTATCTCTTCTCGATACCTGAAAGGTTGCGAAGCCTTAGTGTAATATTCCTTAGTAAAAATGCTAAAACACACTGCTAGTTTAATAATTCCGCGCATATTTCTCTTACATTAATTTGAAGGATGACGTCTTGAAAAATTCTGATTTAAAACAATGCACTGTAACTTTTAATCCCGCAACCTGTCTGAAAAACAAAACAAAAAAAGAAAAAACCTTGTAAAAGCTGATTTTGAATAAAACTTTTGAAGAGAAAGAGAAAAGAATTATTTCATCGAAATGAATACATTTTTCTAGAGAGATGTCCGTAGGAAATTCTAAGATCTTCGAACAGATTGCATTTCTCTGTTATCAGAAAAACTCACGCAATAAACTAATCATCTACTCGCATTAAAAAAAAAAATGCTAGATAATTATCTTTATATTTGTGTATGCAATTTTACTTAAATCTGCAAATGAAATACTCTGCCTCCCAGTCGTCGACGATATGTCAAGCATATAAAGAATTAACTTAATTAATCTCTGCAAGTCGGTGTTACGAGGTTAAGTGGTTCAAACGAATCTCTCAAAATTTAAATGTATCAAAACACATCATACAGTAAAAATTCAAAAATGGCTACTGAAATAACAAAAGTAAATTCATTTAAGTCTCGCAAACTGTATAAGCTTAAAAAAAAAGATTATACTAATAAAATAAATACGTGAATACTATTCTCAAATATTACCAAAATACCCTTTAAACTAAATTTTCTGAACTATTCTACTAATTCTGATAACGAACTGTTTCAATTCCAAAGAATAATAACTAATTAGTTACATGTGTTCCACGGTTAATATTAACTACACATTCTGAAACAAAAAGAAAAGCGTTGATCTTTAACATGCAATGGTTATCATAAATTAAGGAAAAATCACAAAAATGATGATAACTCAAAAAATTACACGTAGAATTTTATGAAACCGACCCCCAATATACAACGCATAGTAAGATATAAAATGACATAAAACGAAATAATAAGACAATTACGGCAGAATTGAAATTAACTCATGCCTAAAATGAACAAATAGAAATTGTTAGTTTGCTAGGGGAAAAGTAACTTAAATATGGAAAATGATCCCCTCTAGAGGCAACACAGCACATACAGTGATGTGTGACGCTGTCAATTATGCGGTCTAAAAGTTCCACAGGAAGCGGAAGCCCAGGGCCGGATTTGGAAATGTGGATGCCCCGGGGCAACGAAGGAGTGGAGGCCCCTAATCAGGGTTCGAAAAGATCATCATATTTTCGAAAATATCCGATACTTTGATATATATCCGAATATATTGATATATATGTATATATCCGATATTTTCGACCCGTGAAAGTTAGGATATTTTGTAAACATTTTATTGTGGAGGCCCCTTTGTTGCGGAGGCCCCGGGGCAGTATCCCCGCCTGCCTTCCCTTAAATCCGGCCCTGCGGAAGCCTATGCTCTTGCAAAGCAGTATCAAGTGTGGCAAGGGTCTGAGATGGCGGGCTAAGAGCAGCTAGACGTCTCCCTAAAGCATCCCAAACGTGCTCGATAGGATTCAAGTTCGGGGATCGAGCTGGGCACTCCCTGCGGAGAATTGTAACCTGCTGAAAATATTCATCTACGACGCGAGTTCTGTGTGGTCTTGCGATATCGTCGTATAACAGTTAAGAATCACCTATTGCCCGGTATATGGGAGCACATAAGCATCAAGGATATTAACTCTATAAACCTGAGCATTCACGGTTCCCCTTGGAAAGGTATAGAGGTATGTGCGTCTACCTAAAGAGATGCCACCCCAAACACAGACCCTGCCTCTTTTGTATCCATGTCTTTCGTGGATGTTTGAACGGTGATAACGGGTAAAAAGCATTGGTGTCACTAAATCTTCATAATTATTTCTGAAGGGGAAGCTATTCATGCATCTACATCAATTGTCACCTTTGTGTGGCTATACAATTGACTAAAACCACTGTGGTTAATTTAAAATTTACAATGAAAATTGAATACGTGTTTTGAAGAAGAAAATATCTCTTTTTAAGTGCTAAGAAATTGAGCTATGGGGCAGAAATAGCAAAAACAGACTTAAACAGTATGAAAAAAATATAACAAGACTTGCTTTCTATATATATATATGTGTGTGTGTGTGTCATTTTTCTACTGATAAACATTTTTGTGGGTCCAAATTACGACCATTTTTTTCTTACCTTTTATTGAACTTCTGATTAAAAAATTTTTTTACTCACAATTTGCAATTATTTTTCTCAAATTTCCTAGCATTGTGTACTCGTAAAAGAAAAACTCGACTTCATCCTCACTCCAAATGTATTCACTCGGCTCCTTTACCACGTGCCAGTATTGTTCTTTCGTTGAGAATAAAGAAAAAAATAAGGGCAACTGAAATTGAATCTTTTGGAAACAGGTGTTTAGTTGGCTTAACATAAAATGCATTATTTTGGGATAAAATTGGATCGTTACGATGGGAAAGAAGTCTGTAAGGACTGCTCTTATTAAGCCTAGTATCCAGTGTTGGCTCACCAGAACTTCTTTCTTTCCTTTTTTTTTTTTTTTTTTTGTTTGTAGCTGATTAAATTTTTTGTTATTGTGGAAAAAAACAATTATTTCTATCACCTAAAACAAGTAAGCACCGGATTACATCTGTTTACATTTTAAAGAAAGAACTTAGCTTTTCTAAAACTCCTAACTTTTCTTTTTTTCTTTTTCTTTTTTTTTTTCCTTTCTTCCCTTTTTTTTTTCCTTTCTTCTTTTTTTTTTTTTTTTTTTTTTTTTTTTTTTTTTTTTTTTTTTTTTTTTTTTGTCGTGAAACTAGTGATGTAAGTCGAAAAGTCGAAAATATTCCCAGTGAGAAATAATTTTTAAAATGGAAACATTCCCAGGATTATTTCCGAGCCTTCGTACCTACCTAAAAATTGGAAATTTCCGAAAATCCTGAGTTTTTTGATATGTTACGCTTGTTTAAAATTTAAGTGGTTTTAAATTATATCTATTTAAGCAAAATTTCATTTTTATATAAAAATCGCTATGTGAGGAGGTTTTGTAGCCTTTTCTTTACCTATGATGTCCAAATAAAACTTACAAAATTAATAAAATTCTCCTTTTATAAACAAATATTAATGAAACTTTTTACAAATTCCTATATTAAAACAAATTCATGACAGTCTCTTAACTTCTAATTTTACTGCAGAGGGAGTCTTCTTGAATGAGGAAAATGTCATTCCAACTCTGTAATTTACTTCTACTTCCACACACTTCTTTTTCTGCTTTAAAATATGGTTTTTTATTTGATAATGTTGAGAGAAAGTTTGGCTGACTGCATAGGTAAACAAAGCCTTTCTACAAAAAAATTCATTTGAGAAGGAGTTGGTGAGAAAGACAAAGTTATTATTTGGCTACTATTATGGTGGGGGGGGGGGCTCAGAGGCACCTGCTAATAGCCATTTTAGCAACAAAAAAAAATTTAATCGCATTAATACGAAAGTGAAAGTAAAAAATAAGTGTATAAAAGTTTAGTATATCAATCTCAGTATCCAAATAATTCAATTCAATTTTGTTTAGGTTAATGATTAGTAGTACAGAAGAGATTGTCTAATTTTTTTGCCAGAAAAAGACATTACACATGGTTGTTCCTTGATTTTACTCAAAAATGGTTAGAAAATAGAACAACTTTTGACTGTACTTGATATTATGTTATGGCATGATGCTCATTGGTTAAATAAATGTTTAAATGGGAAAAAGAGAGTGTGGGTCAAACCTCCGCAATGGTCAAACCTGATTAGTCTCTCCTACCAACTCCTGCAGTCACTGTTTGTTTGTCTATTTGTTTCTCCTACCTACAAAAGGTTTATAGATCTGTTTTCCTTTTGCAGCAAGATATTTCATTTTCACGCGCTATTTTTTTTTTTTTTTTTTTTTTGCAATGCAACTGATTTCTTGTAAATAATATTGAGTTGTGTGGTATGAACAACTGGTTCTGTCAAGTAAAAAGTGCAGTATGCACAAACTTTCCTTTTAATGCAAATTCTTTCATTTTTTGAAATTTATTTTTTTATTTTTTACTTGAAACTGATTGCTTGCAACTGATAGAGCTGTTGTGGGAAGAAAAACTGATTCTGTCAACTCACGACTACAGCAAGCAGAGGATTTCAGATGTTTTCATTTAAAAAACCTTTAATTGCTAAAGCTCATAAATTCATTAAAAACGAAGAAACGTGCAACAAATCTATGTTAGAAAAATGGTTCACATAACTTAGGACTGTTGATGCTGATAATACTCTTTTTAATATGCTTTCTCAGCACTAACCATTTCTCAAACCAAGACGAGTGTTTCAATTATTCACCTTAACGGTCTAATTATATCTCTTCTAGAAAGGAACACCCAATTAGGACCCAAGGTTTTCGGGCCGAAGACAATTATTTTAATTATGAGCATTCTTTCCATTCTCCAAAGAGTACTCATTCTTTGGAGTGCAAGCCTAAATGCAAGTTCGAAGTGCATAGTCATTATTAAAGAAAGAACTGAAGTTGGGTTGTCTGAGTAGGTTCCATTCATCGCTCACGCATAGAGATGCGCTTCAAGAATCCTCAGATTCTTCATAGTATTTAATATTTTTGATAATCAAACACATTGATTGTTAAGAAAATAGTGCTGTGTATTTCGATGGTGTACAGAAGTTAAAAAATAGCTTACGTGCAAATATGTTTAAAAAATGTAAAGGGTGTTTGTAAAGTTTGCACTGATAAAGAAAATTAATTTTAAAAAAAGCTGCACTCGTTTTTTTTTTTACTTTTATAATTATCTCAAGTTGTTTTTTTTTCATAACGTTAATGCAATTCCACGTATGCACTGGAGTGGTTCAAAAAAACTTTTTTTCTGCTGGAATCCAGGACACCCCCTATTTTTTTAAACTTACTAATAGTATTATGCTGTAAAAGTTTTAGCTTCTTACTCAAATTTTAAGAGGGTGCTCAATGACCCCTTAATTCAACATTAGCCGTAGCATAAAAAATGCCACAAATTTAGAAACATTTAATTTCCCCAGCTGTTTTTTCTTTATAAATAATTATTTAGTTGCAATGTATATGCATATTACTAGTGTATATTATAATATGTAGTATTGTTTTTTCAGTTTAAGGTATTTTAGACCTCCTTCCCCCCCCCCCTCTCCATATTAATAAAGTTTTGGGGAGGGGGTTGAGCACCCTCTTTCAGTTGAAATAGGAAGCTAAAATTCTTCCAGCATATTACTATCCACAAGTCTAAAAATATTGAGGGGAACCCTGTTATCTAGGAGAAACTTTTTTTTTCTTACATGTATTTTTGAACCACCCTAGTATGCACCTTCCAAAGTTCAAAGAAGACTTCGACGATTTTCAAATTTCGCGTCAGAAACTAGCGCAGTCATAATTTACGACTGTTTGACCATAGCAGTCTTAAAATGGATACAAACTATCACATTAGATTTGCCAATAAGTTATAAGACCAAAGGTTACGGGGCGTTGACCTTCAAAGCCCATGCAATGAGATGCGTTTCAAAAATCCTCAGATTCTTTATAGTACAGTCGAGTCCCGACTTACGCGAGGGATGCGTCCAAAGACTCCTCGCGTAAGTCGAAATTTCGCGTTGTGGAAAAATGTATGCATAAAATTTTTTTAAAGCATACCAAATACTTTCAGACACTTATAAACACCCCTCAAACTACTCTAAAGCATTCCTTAACCATACACTACAATTTCTTGCATAAAGAACTGAACTTCACTGTACTTAAAAAGTAAAAAACTGTTATTCAACATGAAATACTTTAAGATTCACAAAATGAGTGACAAATGGGAATGAAAGACATAAAATAAAACACTGTACGCACAGCATGTAGTAAAATCAAAATGATGCACTGTAATAGTACAGTAGATGCAGCAACAATATTTAAGAGTTAAAAAAGAAAGCTTCCCCTTTTCTTTTATAAACGTTTCAATTTTTGTGGCAACATGTCATCCTGATCCCTTTATTAGTCCACGTTACAAGATCAGTTCCATTTTCATAATATTCACTTTGTTAAACTCCTCTCCAAGCTTCAATATTAAAACTAAGTTATGAACTTTTACTTAAAATTTTTTTTGTTTTGACTTTTAATTGTACGTATGGAAGATTAACTCACACTTGTTGTCGTGCTACCGTCGACGTTGTGTAGTTGTTCAAGCATATCGATAATTTTAGCCTTTTATAATTTTTTTTATCAGAAGCTTTCTTTTTCTTCCCACCTTCACAAACTTTAGATGAAGGTGAGATTATATTTCATCAACTTTTTTATTTAGAATGAAAAAAAATAAATAAATAAAAGATGCCGAATGGTTATTTGATGCACTAGACTAGTTTGTTGCGGGAACTTTGGCTGACAATGATGATTAAAGGGATGTAATAACATTCACGGAATCAATATTTAGTATCCAATTACGAAACTGATACTTCCTTCCAAAAAATTTCGTGTTGTAGTCGAAAAATTCGCGTTAGCGCTAAAATTCATTACACGTGAAAAATTCGCGTTATAGCCATTTCGCGTAAGCCGAATCGCGCTGTAGCGGGAGTCGTCTGTATTTACTGTTTCTGACAATCAGAGTAATTGTTAAGAAAATAATGCATTGAAACTGATGTGGTTTTAAAAAATTGGTGGTGTACGGAAGTTTACCCCTCGAAATTTTAACCCCACAAATGACCGTGTATTAGAGCTGCGGGAGCTCAGAAGTAGGAAAAATGAATTTTCGAGTTCGTAGATAAAAATGATGTACAGAACCCTCAAAATATTAATCCATCAAATGACCGTGTATTAGAGCTGTGTGAGCTAAAAAATATGAACATTTTTTTTTCGAGTTTGTAGATAAAAATGGTGTACAGAAGTCAACCCCTCAAAAACTTAACCTCACAAATAACGGTGTATTAGAGCTTTGTGAGCTAAGAAGTAGGAAAAATGAATTTTCGAGTTCGTAGATAAAAATAGTGTACAAAAGTTAACCCCTCGAAAAGTTAATCCCTCAAATGACGGTGTACTAGAGCTACATGAACTAAGTAGGAAAAATGATTTCTCGTGTTCATTGATAAAAAAAAAAATTACTTTTCTATATTTTCAAAAAAGTTGGAATAGTGGCACTTAGAACCATCGATTAATCCAACTAGACAAAGCCCCTCCCACACCAGAATCTACCTTCTGGTGGAGACAGGATCATAACAACAAAGAAATAAACCATCGTATTAATACATCGTATAATAAACCATCGTATTAATACATGAAATACACCGCCAGCTCAGTCAATTCCAGCCGAGGACTGCAGTTTCGTGCTTATTAGCACTCATTAGCCCGGCATAGAACTAACTGAGCTGGAGGTGGAAAACCTCTTAAGGAAGCCTCTTAGCCCTGGCTATAGGGCGGTAACTTACTGAATATACCTGCCTTGCCTTCAAAATTCGAGTTGAACCGAACCATTGTTTCGGTCACTCGTCCGGTCAGCGCTAATTCTGTATTAGCTACCAGTTTGTTTAGCACTCTAGGCTTCCTTAAGAGGTTTTCCACCTCCAGCTCAGTTAGTTCTATGCCGGGCTGATGAGTGCTAATAAGCACGAAACTGCAGTCCTCGGCTGGAATTGACTGAGCTGGCGGTGTATTTTATGTATTTCTGCCTTAGCCCTGGCTATAGGGCGGTAACTTACATCGTATTAATATCTGCAATATATGTTGAATATACGGAGGCGGGTACTGCTCCTCCCAAACTTTCTTCATTGCTGGACAAATTCATAGAAATGCATCATAAATGAATTGATTTGGGCTCTTAAAGTTCTAGCACGTTAAGCAATCATTCGATAAGCAAAAATCAAATTTAGTTTTCATCTATTATCAATTCCAATTGTAACAAATTTTAGTGTAAAAAGTTTTTTTTTTTTTTTTTTTGAAGTTTTCGTACGGAGAGTGCTAATACAGAAGTTGCAGATAATTTTATGCAGAAACTAACTATTTGGTTGACGCTATTGAAGTTTCAATGCTAATTTGTCTGTAATGAAAACATGTTTGGTTAAACCCCAAATATGCTAAACAATATTACACCGTGACGTCTTGTGATACAGAAATCAAAAGCATATTTAATAAAAATCAACATCTAATTTTCAATGTGAATAGCTGCACTGTTAAAAAAAAAGTCCTGAAATTTTATGGTAAAAGTTACTGGCATCAATGATGGAAGTAACGTTTACCGTAAATCCTACTTTACTCTGAAATTTTACGGTAAAATAAACGAGAGTCAAGAAACGAAACATGCGAGCAGCAGGTTTAATATCGGGGTTTCCGTATTACCAGGTGGCTCTACTGGCCACCATACCAGTTAGGACACATCGAGTGAGGTGAAATACTGTGTTATCTGTTTCGCACTGTAAGTCACGTGGTATATAAATTGGCGCTGCAATCGTTTATTTTTTTAGTTACAATTTACTGTAATTTTTTTCTGTACTGTCAACACACCATTTCACTAAAATATTTACCATAAAAGTCTCCAGAATTTTTAACAGCGTGCCTTGAGTTCAAAACGAGTTCTTGTGAATCTAGGGGTAATTGGAAGGCTACAAACAGCTATGGTTTTTTTTATAATTTCAATTTGCGAAAAAATATGACGTAAAATATCTCTTTTTCCAGGTTCATGGAGATATCGCCCGTAGTCTGGGTCGGCAGGTGGGGATGATGCTGCTAGAGAAGACCTTCCACAGAAAGATACAATCACGGAAAGTTTTCCTTCACAGAGAGAGCTTCGAAACCATTCTAAGCAAGGCAGAAGAATTGCTTGGCAAGGTATGGTCATTTTCGTTTTGTTAATCTAAATTTCCAAGCTTTCATGCTAAGGAAGAAAGCGGTCACAGTTTAATATAAACTAGCCACCTGCGAGGATCAGCTGGTTCGCCTTTTTACGCCATTCCGCTCTCTATGCAAGCAGCCGCCTACGACGGCTGTTTTGGCTTGTCTATCTTCATCAATATGAATATGAAAAAAAATGCATTCTGTATCTACCTCTAGTTCTGTTTTTTGCCATTCACCTTTTTACGCCAAGAATGCCACCTGCGGCGTCTTCTATCAACTTAGACCACCTATCTCAAAATTTTCCAATCTATCTCCATTTATTTTAACCTAACTGCATGTTCCCTAGCATAAACAAAGATAAAAGGAATCTCTACTATATTCCTCGTAATGTGCAGGAATTAGCGTTTGCAAAAGAAAAAAAAATCGCTATTTTTATTAAATTAAATGCCCGAGCAGCGCTGAGTACCCGGATAGTAGTGAACCAAATTTCATGCTTGCTCCAGAGAAGCCTTGATTCAAAATTTTCATTATCATTACTATTAATATTGCTGTTGTAAGGCAACGAATTTTTATAACAATGGGTTTTATATTTAATCATTTAATGGGGAAGTTGCATAAAGTTTACTGTTTTCCATCATAACTTTTTAAAACTAAGTTTTTTAGAAACAAACTATAGCCTATGTTTCGTCCTGATAATGTAGCTATCTATGGTGAAAAAAAAAAGGTTAAAATCGGTCTAGTAGTTTTGAAGCTTACCCCGGACATCCTTACATACAGAAGTAGCCATTTATGTATATAGATAATAAATTGCAGGTTCAGCGACTCATGTAAATCATTTTGAAAGGAACAAATGAATTTTATCTTATGTAAATTTTCAGTATATTTAATGAATTGAATTTTTTATAAAACTTAATCCATGCAATAGTTCTTACGTGTAATGTTTAATAGTTTTGAAATTTCAATTTCAAACCAAATATCTTGTGTAATTCGATTGCTAAAGTTCATTTTTTTTGCATAGTTATATTTTTGATACTTTTTTTTAAATCTTTAAAATATGAGAATAATCTCTTCGAAAAAAAAGGCACCATATCGGTAAAAAGTCTTTTGCTCTTTTAAAAGTTAGAAACACAAACAAAGGCATACCTATTTAATGTCGTAGATACCAAGTTTTACAGCAGAAGGCTTTTGGCACGTAAGAACATATTTGTCGTTGTTTATGATAGGGTTGCGTATAGATTTTTGAAATTTTGCAGACTTAAGCATGTAAGAAAGAAATAACTTGATAAACTTTAGCTCCGAAATGTCAATTCATAAAAATACTATTATAAAGTGCTTCGGTTTTCGATAACTTTTTTTTTTAATCATGCAATACAAAGCCTATCAAACAAAAGTAAAAAATTATTTTTAGTAAAAATATGATGTATTAGTGCACCGATCGGCACATTGCATAACAATAAGAAACATCCAACATCTGCAGACTATACACCGCGCCACTGCAAATTATCTCCGATTTTTGTTTTAGCATAATGAAGTATACTTGCATTTGGATTGATTAGAATATGAAAGAAATTCAGCGAGAACATTAGGAAATGAGAAAAAAAGTGAAAAATACCGCACGACAGGAGAGTTTTCATTATTTTTGGAGTCAGAATCAAAAACTCGGAAAATTCCGAAATCCGGAAAGATCGCGGTCCCGAGCATTCCGCGGATTTGGGGTCCCATACTGTAATAACAATTGATGTAAATGAATGTAAGAACTATATTAATAATAGTATGATTCAATAAGTGAGTCATTAAACTAATTTTTTGTGTCACAGGCAATGTCTGAAAGGGACTACTTATAACTTAATGGGTTTAAGAAAGGAAAAGTGTCAGTGTTCAAGGAGCAATGACTATTTGACGAACTTCGCCTGTGCAAAGAGTTTCCTAATTACCAAATTAATTTATTCTTTTTATTAAAAGAAAAATGTTGAAATATTGTTCTTGCGCCTGCATCCAGAAAGCAAAGACATACGGAGAAAAAGTTAAAGAAAAAACTTCCATACTGTGTATCAGTTTGGAAAAAGCTCTTGCATTCATGTACAGCGGGCACTTTTTTTTCCCTCCCAAAATCACAAACCTAGAAATTGAGATGAACTCTACAATTAAAATTTCGTTTTTATTTTATTTAATGATTTATTCATTTATGAGCAATGACAAATTGCTATTTATCCTAAATTGATCGTTTTTTAATGTTGCTTTGATTTTTCAGATTTTAGAGACGACGCGACGAGAAAAACTCCAGCTCGTTGTTTTTAATATTCGCTTGCTGCGTCGCCCGGTTTTGCACGGTCCACCTTTAAAATATAAGTTACGTCAAGTGACGCGTGTTCAATAATCAGGCTTCAATCAGAGAAAAAAAAATACTGCAAATTTTCCCGTCAAAATGATCATTCTTAAAGAAAGAAAACGGCATATCAAACATTCCCGAACAAATTAAACGCAACTTTTCTCATTAGCATCTGCTCGCAGTGCAAAAATAAAGTAAGAAGATAAATCGCCAAATAATAATCAAAAACAGATTTTTTTTTCCCTCAAAACAAAAACAAAATTTTATTTAGTCACAGTCGACAGAAAAAAAAGTGGCAACCTTCTGAATGGTTTTATTTATGCTAATTTAAAATAAGATCCCGCAAACGATAATTTTTCGACACGAAAATGATGTTCCATATTTGGCTTAAAAACGCTTTTAACTTTTTTCCCGGTGATTTTACAGCCTTGTTTTCTTATTTATTTATTTTTTTTTTAATTCGAAGAAAGAAATACAATTTCAGGGGTATCGAGCTTTCGAAAGGACCTTGAATCAAGTAAGTCGGATATTATTTCGAGTAGAAAGAGCCGTTTAATGCCATTTTCCGGCCCTATAATAAAATTCAAACGGTTCGGTACTTTTTCGGCGTTTGAAAACTCCCCTACGTTCCTTTTCGAGTGCCCAAGTACCTCCCTGCCAAATTTGGTCGAGATCCGACGTAAGCTGTGGATTTGTATAGGGAACCTACATACACATACACTATATGACCAAAAGTATTGGGACACTTTCAAAAATTCACAGTTTTAAGGATTTCTCGAGAAATAAAAGACCAATTGCTTTGTAAATTTTGTCGCATAAAAGGTATGTTTTAGCTGTCATTTTCCATTAAAATTTATTTCACCCATGCATTTAATGGACCAGCAACAAATGGAGGAAAACAAAAATGTTTTTTGATAATCGTTCATCGTAAATAGCAGAGAATAAATAAGGTGTAAATTTCATCAATTAGTTACCTTACTATGAACAATATTTTTACGTACTTGCGAGAAAATATCACTGATATTCATGAAGATGTAAGCATTTCTTTCTGAACTACAAATTTCATTTCAAGGTTTTAGGCATATAACGCGTAAAGTTTTCCATCAAAGCTTACCAAACTTTCAGAAAACTTGACAGCACACAAGAGAAGTAAAATATTAAAATTTGAAAGTAAAAGGTTGAAAATTTGATAAAATATGGGCATTTAAAGCAATTAATATTTCTCTGCGCATGCGCGAAAGATAGCAATTTAAAACTTTCATGATCCAAATTCCAACTACATTCTCCAACTCATAATAAAATTCCAGTTCGATATCTCAAAAATGCAGAAAGTTATTAGCGATATAATGAGCTGGATTTAAATAGATCTTGGATAGGCGATACTTATTAGGGGTCGTTCGCAAGTTTGCAACATTTGCTTGCAATCGCTCAGTATGATTCATGACAAAGACAGAATATTTGCGTACGATCCCTCACGATTCGTAGTTTGCCCAAGCACTATTCAAATTCAACTTATTAGAACGCTGATAACTTTTTTAATTTTTAAGATATTGAACTGAAATTTTACTATCAGTCGGGAAAATCTATTTGGGGTTTAGATTATGTGAGTTATAAATTGTTATCTTTCGCGCTTGCGTAAGAAAAAAATTAATTGCTTTAGGCGTTCATATTTCAACAAATTTACAACAATTTAATTTCAAATTTTAGTATTATACTTATCTTGTGTGCTGTCAAGTTTTCTGAAAGCTTAGTAAGCTTCGATGGAAAACTTTACGCGTTATGAGCCAAAAATCTTCAAATAAAACTTGTAGTTCTGTAAGAAATGATTATATCTTCATGAATATTAGTGATATTTTCTTGAAAGTAAGTAAGATAACTGTACATAGTAAGGTAGCTAATTTCTGAAATTTACAGCTTATTCTCTGCTATTCACGATGAACGATGATCAAAATACCTTTTGTTTTCCTCAATTTGTTGCTGGTCCCCTAAATGCATGGGTGGTATAACTTCCAATGGGAAATGAACATACCTTTTATGTGACAAAAGTTGCAAAGCAATTAGTCTTTTATTTCTCGAGAAATGCTTTAAAATATTAACTTTTGAAAGTGTCCCAATACTTTTGGTCATAAAGTGTATATACACACATATATAACATATATATGTTACCGTTAAAGTATGAAATCCGTTATTTTATAGAATACCTAGTTATTTCATGGAATAACTGATCGTGTCCGTTAAAGTAAAATTATCATGTATTTCATGATTTAACTAGTTATTTCATAGAATAACGACCTGCAGCCAGTTAATGTGTAAAACAATCTATATCGTATATCTTGCACGACAAATACATTTACCTTCCACCCCTACTGCATTTAAAAAATGTTTGTGTAAAACCCAGTGTATCAAGAAAAAAATTTTTTGTTTTAGAAATAATGTTCTTTGTAATTCCAAGTGCCATTTTAGTAATCCTTGTTGTAACAAATGATTTTAGGGTACGTTTCCATAAATACCATTTATACGCTGCTTAAATTGGATAAATTGCTTCTTTTTCATTTTAATTGTCTATCATTAATTTATTTGTAGAATACCTAGTTATTTCATTTTAGATAAATTGTTTATTTTACACTTTAACTGTCTCTCATTAGTTAATTTATAGAATGCCTAGTTATTTCATAGAATAACTAGTTAAAGTGTCAAATTAATAACATATTACACAATTTAACGGGCACGATCAGTTATTTCATGGAATACCTAGGTATTCTATAAAATATCTGCATTATACACTTTAACGGTAACATATACACACATATTCTTTGTTTTATTTATATAGATTTAGAGAGACTAATTTTCGTTGTCATGTTTACAAATCATCTGAGGTTTACCTTTATTCAAGGTTTAACTCCAGTAGATTTTACACTAAAAAAATAGTTTTTTTTTTTTCTTTTATATGTAAATTATTTTTTTCACAGAAAAAACACTTAAAAAGACAAACTGAACTGCAAAAAAATAGGAAATTTCCAGATTAGTAATTCCCGTCATTTAAGATTGGTAAGAAATAAAAGTACTATAACGGTAGAAGCTGTAAATATAATCTTTATGATCCGTGTACAAGTGCAAATTGACCATCATAACCATATCTTTATTACCGCATCCTAATTAAAATTCCTTTTATTATGGATCGTATTATCTAATCTAAAAAATCTCCAGTCATAATGGGACTGGTGTGCAGTGGCGCCGATTCGGTAGAGGGGGAGTAACGGGTCAACCGCCCCCCTCCCCTTCACTTTTCAAGTTTTTTTATGTATTTTATTTCCCAATTTAGGAACCAAAACTGGAAAAGCCGAAGTGTCAAAATTTTCAGATCATAATGGGGTCGTTTCCAAAACTTTATAAGTATTTTTTTTTCTGAAAGAGCATGCTTAAAAACATAGGATTTGACCATTTTTTAAATAATTTATTTAAGTTCAATATTTAAAAAAAATTACTTAAATCGGTGCGTTTTTATTGTTTACGTTTCTGTCGTGTGACATCACCAATGATGAAATGCCTTTCAGGGTTGCCATTCAGATAGCAAAATATTTAATTCGCATCTTTACTCACGTGTATTGGCAACTATAGGTTTGTTAGCAAGCGTAGAGCGCAATATTTAATTCGCTTCTTAATCATCATAACGTGGAAACGTGGTAGAAAGATACGCCAAATTGCATCATTTGTGACGTCATAAAGACCACGCCTTGTTTTCAAAACCGGACATTCAAAAAAATTAATTAAAAAATAACTGTCGGGAAAATGAAAGTATTTTCTGGGTGCATGTTTTTTTTTTTTTTTTTTTTTTTTTTTACTCATTCTATCAATTTCAGTGACTAAAAGTAGTACTTTTGACTGAAGGAAACAACCCCATTATCTGTTTTACTTTCTATAGAGTAGACCGACCAGTGAGTGAACACCACCCAGTGAATGAACAGCGCGTCATTTTTTTAAAAATAATATACTTCCAAATTTTTTTTTCGGAATAAATTCACTACAAAAGCGTCTTTATTGATATCCTAAGCTATCTGACACCTGATTGGTTACTTTGGATACGTATTATTTTCCTGGAAAAAATTTGAAATTTTTACTGCCGTGAATCGTTGTTTCTCTCTTTCAAAATAATAAGGCTGGTTTCGTGCTAGCAATTATTTTGATGCATATTATTTTTATCGATAAATTTTATTTTTTATATCTACGAAAGAAAAATTAAGTATACATATTTAGGCTATGGATTTAAATTGTTTCAGTCAATGCAGAATGCGTAGATTTTCAGGTAGAGAGGTGTTCAGTCACTGAGTACGAAAAATTGCGAAAACCCAGTGAATGAACAATGGCAAAATTTCTTCTGATTTAAAAAGAAATTTGAAGTTTCCTTGAGATATTTTCATTTTCATACTTTTTGTATTGCAGATAGTTTTATATGCTTATTTATTTATGTATTTCATTATATATTTTATAATTTCTTTATTTTTGACTTTGCAAACAATGCACTTTTTACTGAGTTTTATCTTTTATCTATCTATATCTCTATCTGTATATTAACCTACCTACATCTATATTTCTATATCTTTATCTCTCTTGATAGATAGACAGGTAGATAGAGAGATAGAGAAATAGAAGTATATATACACAAAGAGAGAATAGATAGGTATGTATGTTTGTATATAGATAGATAGATAAATAGATAGAGGAAGATATAGAGATAGATATATAAAAAATAAGAGGTAAATAGATATATAGGTAAATAAATATAGAGATAGAATAGGTAGGTAGATAGAGAGATCGATAGATTTATTGATTGATAAATAGGTAGTGGTTAATAGATAGATAGGCAAATAGAGAGACTAACATAGAGATAGATAGCTAGGTAGAGAGACTGATATAGAGATGGATAGTAGATATATAGACAGGTAGATAGACTGATAGATATAGATAGGTGGATAGATATATATAGGTAGATATACTGATAATGGGATAGTTAGATAGATAGGTAGATAGATAGACAGATAAAAAAGCAGGTAGATAGATAGACAGATAAAAAAGCAGGTAGATAGATAGATAAATAAATAGATTTATTAGGATAATAGATTGGTAGATATTTAGATGTACAGACAGATAAATTGGTAGATAGTTAGGTATATAGATAGATAGATAGATAGATATATAAGTATATAGATAAGTATATAGATAAGTAGATAGATATATAGATAGATAGATAAGTAGATAAATAGATAAGTAGTAAGTATATAAATAAGTAGAGAGATAGATAAGTAGATAGATAGATAAGTAGCTAGATAAATAAATAAGTAGATATATAGATAAAAAATAGATAAGTACATTGATAAATAGGTAAATAGACATAGATATAGATAGATAGGATATATAAATAGATAGATATATAAGTGGAAAGACTGATTAGTAGATAGATAGATCGATAGATAAGTACATAGATAAATAGATAAGTAGATAGATATATAGATAAGTCGGGGGGGGTGTCCAAATTAAAGTTCCCCTACTCAGATGCCTGTGCAGGATGTTCTATGGGTCATAATGTGATGAAATTTTGGAAACAGACAATTCAGATAATGCGCTCGTGATTTATTAAAAAAAAAAAAAATAGTACCTGAAGTTGACGATAGGTGGCCCGTAACACCTGTTGAACGCCCAGAAGAATATGGGGAGTTGCACCATCCTGCATAAATATCGTGTCCTGGAGGTGGCCACGTTGTTGCAGTTCAGGAATCACAAACGTTGTCAACATGTCCTGATATCGTCTTCCTGTGACAGAGCAGGTTTCGAATCCTCTTGGAGTCACCTCTTCAAAAAAATAAGGCCCAATGATGAATGTTGCAGTGAAACCGCACCATACCGTAACCTTTGCAGGGTGCAAGGGCACTTGATGAATTGCTCGCGGGTTTTCACTTGCCCAAATGCGGCAGTTGTGCGCATTCACTTGACCATTCAGGTGAAAATGGGCCTTTTCCGTCCAAAGGATATTCCACGGCCAAGCAGCATCGACTTCCATTCTGGCAAGGAACTGCAGCGCAAATGTTTCCCGAATCACAGGGTTCCCGTCCGACAGCTGATGAAGACTATGGATTTTGTAAGGAAAATAGCGTAGGATTCGACGCATCACACGCCAGACGGTCGTATAAGGCTTATCCACAGCACGAGAAACACGTGGCACACTGACAACACCATGAGGCGATTGTCTAGTGGTATTCACGACCGCCAAAGCAACGTCTTCTACGCGTGCAGAATTCACAGCATGGCGTCCTCTACCTGGCAAAATTCCCAGTTGTCAGGGCCGGATTAAGCCAGCGCGGGGCCCGTAGCAAATGTTTCCAAGGGGCCCTCGTTTTTTCATGATATAGTAAAAAAAAAAAAAGATCTTCTTCATGGAGATGGGAAGTGCACTTATAACACGCATGAATACATAAATGTGGATATAATTCTAGAGCTTTACGACGGTTAGGACCCTCTTATGTTGCCCCTCGTCTTCCCGCTACTACACGTTTTCAACTTTTAATTCCAAAAACGCAATGTTTGGACGATATAAAGGGGGGTGGAGGGGAGTCCGGGGGCTTACCCCCGGAAAATTTTCGATATTTCAGTACTAAAAACTCACTTCTAACGACTCCTGGTGATATTAGGAAGAGAAGATTCGGTGGTCATCGTTTGGGGGAGCAACTGAAGTCAAAGAACGCGATTGCATTGTATCTTAGGTAAGATCAAAGGAAAAAATTTGGGTTCACAGCGACTCTCTCCCCCCCCCCCCCAGGCAGTTTTTTTAAAACTGAAGCCTTAAATAAAACTGTAGATTATCTTTAATGATGTTGCAGAGAGAGGGAAGAGGGGTGTTCAAGGAGGTCCCGTTGGAAAACTTTCGAGTTTATTACCTATTATTAATCTAAAAACACAATTTTAAGCAAAAATTCTCGTAATTATATACTCTGAAAGGGTATTTTTTTTTTTATCTTCTTTGGTGATTTTGGGGCGGAGTTCAAGAAAGTCATCCCCTGGAAATTTCTCGAAAGTGAAATTGTGAAAACGTGATAGATTGAAGGCTATCGCGGGTTACGTTTCGGTATGGGATGGGGTTCAGGCACTCTCCAAGGCAACCCGGAAAATTTTCGAAGTTGAAATCTAAAAAGTACATTTTGGACCATCGTTAACAATGTTGGAGGGGGAGAGGTATACCCCCATAGAAATTTTTCGAAATTATAGTTCAAAATACGCACTTGTAGGCCACCTTATTAGATGACGTTATAGGACGGGATCGAGCTCGGAATCACACTCGTGGAACACTGAAGTTCCAGAAAGCAGTTTTAGCGGGTTTTCTCGATTATGTTAAACTATTTTCTTCCTGAATTTTTCTGAATTTCAAGTTCGAATAAAAAAGTTTTTGGCTACCTTTGGTGATGCAAAAGAAATGGGTTAGGTTCGGGGCATGGGCGGCAGCTTTTTAGTTCCCTCCCACTCAGAGGAAAAAAATAAAAACGATATTTAAAGTCTTTCTTCTACACATAATTATTTTAGTTCATCAAAAAATAATATTCTCTTAACAATTTATTTATTTCGCTTAACATAAGTGTGAAGTTTCAGAATTTTTTTCTTCTCTTCTATCATGATCTCTTAATTTTGCTCATTGTTGTTTACAGTGCCGGATCTACGGGCTCGTGTCGCGGGGAGGTGGGGGGGGGGATTTTGAGGGTGACAAATTGACATGAAGTTAAAGTAACCAAAGAGGATTTAAAGGATGACTCATAATTACCTTTTCAGGACTCCAATTTCGAAAGCTTTAAGAAGAAAGCCACTTTCAAACAATTTCTGGGTGGTAAGCCCTTTCCCATCTCTTGTCTAACATCGCCAAAGAGAGCTTTGAAGTGTGGTTTTAGAATTTGTGCATTAAGAGTTTCAGCATCCTCCTTCTCCGGCTGTCAACAAAAATTGCTTAAATTTTTCGACCCCAAATTCCGAAAAATTCCGGAGAAAGCCCTTGAACCATCTCGATTTCAAAATTTCAAAATACCACATACTTGCCTTGCTTTTCGAAATTCGGGGGGAAAGGCGCCAAACCACCACTCTTTACCTAAAGCTAAAACTAAAGATAGCCTGCGTCTTGAAATAATTCAGTTTCTAACATTTTACGAAGCAAACCCGTATCCCCCCCCTGATAACGTCTCCAGTGATAATCTAAAACCGCGTCAGAATTGTTTCTGGGGGAGTTCCCTTTCTCTAATCTTCCCACATAGCTTGAAATTTTGTTTTCAGCTATACCGTGGGACGATCCCTCAAACTCTTTCCTCTCAAAGATAGCCTGAAATTGACTTCAGTTTTGAACACAATTTCAGGAAAGAACCCCTTCCCCTATCCTCTATTGTTATGAAACAATTTAAATTTTCTTTTTTTTTAGGCTTGAATAGCTGAAAGTTTTAGGTCCCTAACACCCTTAAATTTCTTAAGTTACCTTAAAATTGATTTTATTTTGAAAAAAAAAAATCTAGAGAAAACCCAATTCTCCGTTCTCCAAACATTGCCTAAAATTGTAATTTTTAGGTCAGTTTTGAAACTTTTCTGACCCAACGGAGCTTTTTCTCCTTGCACTAAGAAAGATCAACTAAAATTGTGTTTTTAAGACTTCAATTGAGAGAAATTTCTGGAAAGCAATCCAACGAAAAAAAATAAGATTTTTAATTTACCTGAATATTTAGAAAAGCTAGATCTAAATAAAAAGAGAAAGATAGAGATAAATTTAAACGGATTAAAGTGCGGAAAGTAGTTTTTTTTTCTGGAATATTTATCATGGCGCGGGGCCCCCAGAAGCGCGGGGCCCGTAGCATTTGCTACTTCTGCCCTATGGCTAATCCGGCTTTGCCAGTTGTCCAGATCTTTCGAACTTCCTCATCATCTCTCTTAAAGCGCGTGGTGACATCGGTCCTCGGCGCATGTTCTTCAGCCGACGGAATGCTCTTAAAGTAGCACATGGTTTCTTGTCATTCTGGTAAAAAAGTTTGACCAATAGAGCTTTGTCTTTCAAAGTCACCATTGTGTACCAGCGAGGTTGAAAATAACTGCCTGTGCAGCACCTGTCTTCCACCTTCCACTTTTGTAGGGCTCATCTTTTGCATACGTTGCGCAGAAGCTTTATTTCTGCAAATCACGTTGTTGAAATATGCAAATTTCCCAATTACTTGTGTTACAGCGCCATCTATCGGCAACTTTTAGTACTATTTTTTTAAAAAATAAACCACGAGCGCATGATCTGAAGTGTCTGTTTCCAAAATTTCATCACATTATGACTCATAGAACATCCTGCACAGGCCTCTGAGTTGGGGAACTTTAATTTGGACAACCATGTAGATAGATACATAGTTAGATAGATAGATGGATAAATATATAGATAGATAGATAGATACAGATAAGTAGATAGATATATAGATAGATACAGATAAGTAGATAGATATATAAATAGTTATATAGATAGATAGATCTCAAAGAAACTTAGTTTCTTTTTGAATCAAAATTTATCATGTTCATTCACTGGACCAATTTGTGTTCATTTACTGGTTCGAGGTGTTCATTCACTCGGTCGTTGTGCCATTTTTTCTTTAAACACCTAAAAAAGTCGGAAGCGGTACCATTTAAGTTCCCGCGATTTTTTTAGAGATATTTACATAGATCAATTAAAATGTTTTAACTATTACGATCTGTATAGTATAGAATTTAAAATTACTAGGATTTTTAAAAAAATAAATTGTGCTTAATTGTTCATTCACTGGTCGGTCTACCCTATCTGTTTACGAAACATTTAGTACAAGCAGTAACTTTTAGTTTATTTATTCATTTTTTAGACATAAGTAAATCTATTATTTTACTTAAACAAGTCATACTTGTTTAATGATATTATTACCAAGCATTTGTGACATCTCAAAGTACTTTGGGGGTAAATAATGTAAGCCTGATTTATGTCTAAACATTTCTTTGGGGAAAGTTATTATGTACATAATTCAGCAAAATCTTAAGAAAAACATGAATTAAGCTGTTAGATTTGCATAAAGTACCACTCATATGCACTCAAAACCAGCTTAAGTAAAATGTTGTACTTTTTTTGTTGTTGTTGTTGTTGCCGCTAAAATCTTGTGGCTTTTTTTTTTTTTTTTTTTTTTTTTTTTTTTGCCCCCTCCCTCCACTTTTCAGTCCCAATCGCCGCCTCTGATGTGAATGTCTTCTCCGTTTCGATTACATTCCATTTGTAGAAACCAGAAACCCAACGAGTAGGGTGCTATTGCAATTCGCAAATATAATTTGAAATCAAGATGTCAAAATTCAATTGAATGCGAGAGGCTGGATGCTGTTTTTTTTTTTTTTTCTTTTGTAAGTAGTGAGCAACTTTCAGTTACTGACGAAGAATATTTTATTGTTTGTGATATTGCATCAGATCAGTTCCATCAGTTCGTTCCTCTTCAGGCATCCAGTACCATATTGGACCATTCTTCGATCCTCACTCTTTCAGCAAACGCTACTAAAAAGTTGTTGTGATGGCGCTTCGGTGTTGCCACATTGAATTAAGTAGGAGAAATTGTAAGAAAGAATATCTGATGAATTGTGAATTAACAATTTAATTTAAAACTTTAATTATTGCATGTAATACCTTTTATTTATCAGTTCACATATCAATTTTTACTTCCTTTTACAAAAAAGGAAGTATTGTATTCGCGGAAAAATTTTCACTCAAAAATCGGCCTTAATTCCCATTTTGCCCCTAAATGAATGATGATTTTTTTTTTTTTTTCGACTCTACCACACGTGGATAAATGCCTAAGAAAGTATAAACATGCGAACTATCCATTTTGATGATTCCCGAGTTAGTTACTGTGAGTTTTTTCGTGACGTCTGTATGTACGTATGTATGTGCGTATATGCGGATGTGCGTATCTGCGTATGTATGTCGCATAACTCAAGAACGGTATGTCCAAGAAAAACGAAATTTGGTACGTAGACTCCTAGTCCAGTCTCGTTGTGCACCTCTCCTTTTGGTTGCATTTGGGTGTTTCTTAAAGGGGTCTTTTGCACCTTTTTGGAGGGAAATCATTGTTAATTTCGATGTAAACTCAAGTGGTGTTATAATTTGGCGGACACTTGGCGATATATCGCCAGTCTTTTGGTCGCCAAGTTTTATATTTATCTTAACGAACCAACTCCTGAGATTATTTTTAACAATTTTAATTTCACCACAAATCATAACTAGCACCAATTTTCTTTTAATTGTTTTCTGTCACAAAAGGATAACTATTATTAAAGTTAATTCTCTTAGCATGAGTACAGCTTTATACTTTCATTTAATGCATTTCTAAGTATCGTCAAGACATTATATTAAAGCAATTAACTTCATAGAGAAATGGGAAAGATTGACGGAAGCACAGGATAATGAAATGCTTCATAACTTCCTCATGAATCTCGGATGCTGCCTAATTATTTTACCAAAATTTTCGTAATAAATCTCATAAGCTAAAGAATACTCAAAGTAAAGATCCCCAGCGTAAAGGATATGGAAGGAAATGTATGCTACATAAATTTAAGAGTCAAGTGGCTTTCTGAGATTAAATGGTGTTACGATGTCGTCCTGAGGCTTTTAATGCCCTAATTCTTCGACATTTTCTTGGAGGAATATTTTGGTAAGGTTGCTATTTTTATAATCTCCGAACCTGATCTTTACTAATATTAAAGCTGAAAGTCTGTGTGTCTGAATGTCCGGAGGATGTCTGTAGGATCTCTGTGACGCGCATAGCGCCTAGACCCTTCGGCCGATTTTCATGAAATTTAGCACTAAGTTAGTTTGTAGCATGAAGGTGTGCACCTCGAAGCTATTTTTCGGAAATTCGATGTGGTTCTTTTTCTGTTCCAATTTTAAGAACAAAATTATCATAAGATGGACGAGTAAATTACGAAATTATTATAACGTGCAACCGTAACATGGGCACAAGCCAATTGGCGAGATACGAAATTATCATAACGTGGAACCGTAACATGGGTACAAGCCAATTGGCGAGAAAATTCACCATACATTATTTGTAAATATACAGGCGAACCAAAAGACCTTTTAATGTTTCTATTACGGACAAAGCAGTGCGGGTACCACTAGTTGGTTTATAAACGTGGAAATTAATTGAAGCTCTGATGAAAATCCACTTTTTATCCATCATATCTTTTAATTTTCTGTTCAAGTAACATTTTAACCATTTTAGAATCATAATGGGAGTTATGTATAAATTCAAATGGACAAAGGTTCTTGATGAAAACATACATATTTATGTATTGTTACTTATGGTTATTGGGTCATTTTCATAAAAAGTCATTTTGAGTTTTAGAAAAGTGTGTGAAATCAGATCATAAAATAAAGAATACTGAAATTAATATCCCTAGCGTAAAGAATATAAAAAGAAATGCATGCTACATAAATTTAAGAACCTAGTGGCTTCTTGAGATTAAATGGTGTTACAATGTCATCCTGATGCTTTTTCATTGCTTCAATTTTTCTTCAGTTTGTTTAGAAGAATGTTGATAACGCTGCAATTTTTGTAACCTCAAAGCCTAATTGGTTTATAAGCGTGGAAACAAATTAAATCTCTAAGGAAAATCCACTTTTTATCGATCTTACATTTTAATTTTTGCTCAAGTGTCATTTTAACCCCTTAAGGATCATATTAGGAGAGGTTTATAAACTTAAATGGCCTTCATACATGAACTCAATTTTAAACGTTGTTATATCTTGTTTAAGATTTAAAATTGTTTTAGATAACATGGGGAACACGAGAAGAAAAAGATAATCACAACTACTAAAATTCGCCAGTCGCAAAAGCAAAATAAAGAGAAAAAGTTGAAAATCATTTTAAGTCTTTTTAATTTTAGAAAATAAATGGAAAATATTTTATTTGGTAACAAACTGAAACTGACAACAGATAAAACTTTAAAGTATTGAGCGTTTTTTTCCTTGTCAGCCAATTATAAAAACATTATCAATCGCATTAACAAAGGCTTAAGCCTAATTCAGACATCGTCTGCACATCACGTTTGCCACGAACAGACAAACGTTTTCCGAAAAGGGAGAAGCATTCATACATTGCGAATGCGAGTAAAGCACATGTCGGTACTCTCACCCTATAAGGGGATATCACACGAGAGAAATTACGGGACATCGCAACCGCAATAAGAACCGTCAACGCTATCTGGAACCTGTTTTTCTACTCACTTCCACAAACGATCGCTCCAAAATTCTCGTGTGCTATGGAAATTCGCAGTTGCTCCTATAGGGGCAAATTTTTTCCTCCGCTAGAAAAAAAATTGCCTTTAATTCAGGGCGCTGGGATTTCGTGGCGTCAGGCAGCGTCACTGTAAAATACTTTTGCAATCGTGGCAACAGAAATGTGGGAATTCTTTTTTATTGTTCTATTTATTTTATGTTTCAAAAATTTTTAGTTGCACTTTAAAAAACGGCAACATTTAACCTTTGGTTTTGCATCTGATTTTGAATTCAAATTGCTACTTATATGTTAGTTAACATCAGTGCAAATTTTATGCATTTCTTAATTTATATTGGTGTTTTTTGTTTCATTGGGTTTTTGAAAATTGTTTTGCACAAATGTTACAATGGGGTCGTTTCCAAAATTTTGAAAGTATTTTTTTCTGAAAGAGCATGCTTAAAAACATAAGATCTGACCATTTTTTTAAAATAATTTGTTTTTGTTTAATATTTAAAAAAAAATACTTAAATCGTTGCGCTTTCATTGTTTATATTTCTGTCGTGTGACGTCACAAATGATGAAATGCCATTTCGTGTTGCCATTCACAGAGCAAAATATTTTTCACCTTTTTTTTTTTTTTTTTTTTTCCGAGACACAAACTTACTGCCAAAAATAAAAATACTTATTCAATGCGAGTTTTAACGCAAAACATATTTTCCTTACTTTCTGTACCGTAATTTTCAGAAGGAATTTTTAATTTGTTCATTTTGAAAAAAGTAAGTTAACTCTTTCGCTTTGCCCCACATTCCCCTACAGTGTTTTTTAAATTTACTACTTTGATAATAATATTTATTACATTATTTTTTTATAATAAAATGAAATTTTCATCATACTATACAGAATGGTGTATAGTAGCATGTAGAGCAAACATCAATTGTACAATAAAAATCTAGAATATTATGAAAAGTCTTAATTTTCTCAACTTTTTAACGTTACTAGGCAAGATTCTGATTGTGTTAAACAGTTTTGCAGCTCAAATTATGAGAGTTCAGTCTGCAATCCCAGTTATTTACGCGTAGCATATTTAACTGAAATTTTAATGAGTTTATTAATCGACTAAAAGAATGTTTTTAAAAAGTTTCAAAATTGTACATTAAATAATACTGACTTTTTTGCGCTTCATCGTTTCATCACATTTTTTTTAAAAGCGTCATTTTACTTTTAAATGTCCGGAAATATTTTAATAAACTCGGCCACACATTTTCCTGTGTGCAATATGTATCTAGTGGCGTTATATTTGTGTAGGTTAAAGAGTTAGCACATCTCCAATCTATTTATAAACTCGAAGTTTAAAAAAATAACTATAAAAAACCTATTGATCAGAGTTTGCTGGCTTTTTTTTTTTTTTTTTTGAATTTTTCATGTTTGTTTTTAGCTATGAATTTAGGTTAGAATTAATTTGTTAGAATTAATTTTTTTTCTTACCTAGTAATTCCTATCTAAAATTAAGATTTTATTTAGTAGTAATGGGGGAAAAATAAGCCTAGAGAAGTCATATATTCGTTATGTCTTCTTTAAATGTAACAAGAGTATCACTTTAAATCAAACATTCAATTAATAGTAATAAAATTTTTCTGTTTTTCTGAAATTTTCACCATAAGTTCTACAAATTGTTAAAATTCAAATATGAATTTAACAAGAGGAGCTTTGGTGACTGCATGAAATAATAATTGATGCTCTAGCTCTAAAATCATTGCCTTGATCATTTCCCTTTTTTTTTTTTTTTTTTTGTTTGCCATCTTTTCACAAATCCACATACAATTAAAGCTGCAAGAGCTGTATTAAGTATTTGATTACTAATTTCATCCATAAGTGTCAAATTAACGAGGCGCAGTGTGATAACCAAATGCGGAATTGACAAAAAGCGATGAACAAGAGCAAGCACATGGATGTAAACTAAAAAATGGTAGCCCCCGTTGTGAACAAATCGAGCAACTGTCCGCGCAACCGGCAGCAACCTTGTAGGCAACTTCCCGTCCGAAAAAACAGTTCCAGATAGCGTTGACAGTTGCTATTGTGGTTGCGATTTCCTTAATTTCTCTCGTGTGATATCCCCTATAGAGAGAACGCGCTCATCTCGTGGTGATCAATGAATCGCGACTCCCAACTGTACAGACGTCAAATATCTAGCTTCTCATCACGTTGACGGGTCCCGTACAATACCGCTTGCTGTCATGGCAAAATCGACCAAAAACTGGTTTTGGGAGGAAAAAAGCGTGTCTCACGTGCAGTTCGGACGTCGTGTTAATGTTGCTTTAGCTTGCATTTAAAACGAAAGGTTGGATTTCAACAAACAAATTCCATCAGATGTTCAGACGCAAAAACTTCACTCTTTCGATTGCTACTAATATCTTAAATGTGCGAATAAGTTTTCCCTTAAAAGATTGCAGAAGATACTAATTGTCACGTTTTTAATTAATATATTCAGCAAATTAAGTCCTATAAACATGACACCGAGCTAATATCACTGTTCATCAATTCTCCTTCCAAACAAATAAAGAATGGACATCCAGCCCCTGACATTCGTTTGGATTTTGACGTCTTGATTTCAAATTATGTTTTTGGCAAACACGAATTGCGATAGAACTCCAACTCGTTGGGTTTCTTGTTGCTACAAATGGAATGGAGTTGAAATGGCCAAGAAATTTGCACTCGTCATATTACTGGTGTATTTGTGATTTTCTAGATTAGGTAATACGAGGCATATACATGAAAAATAAATTGTGAATAGACTTCAGTAATAAAGATAAAGAATATGACCGATATCCAACAGTACACTTATCATAAAGATTATTTACAGCGTATGACCCCCCCCCCCACGTTATGTATTTTTATTTCTTATTAAGCTAAAATGATGGGAATTAGTAATCTGGAAACTTTGTATTTAGATGAGGTTTTCCTGTTTAAGTTCATTTGTATGAGTGTTTTTTTTTCCCCAGAAAAAAGCGTATTTTACAGCAAAAAAAAATTGTTTTAATGTAAAGTGTGCTTGAATAAAGCCCTGAAAAAAAATGTAATATAATCAAACCGTTGACGATTTGTAACTATGACGACGAAAATTACACTCCATAAATTAATAATAAAAACGAACGTCGTCATGGCAGTCTGAAAAGACAGTGCAACATCAACTTTGGTCAAGTGCGGATAATTAGCAGTTCGTGATTGCTCAAAAAAGAATCATCAAATTTGGTTCATCCGTTTGGGAGCGACAGCACCACAGACAAACACACTTATACACAGATACGTCAAGCTGAAAACTCCCTTCTTTTTGTGTCGGAGGTTTAAAAACAATTAAATAAGAATTGTGCTTTAGTTGGGTAATGCATACTTCGGTCTATTCAAAGTCGGAATATTGACGCGATCCGATAGCATTAATACTTCAAAACTATTCATCGCATAATTTGCATTCATAATTTGGTTCTTCAAAGGGTTTCCATCTGATTATTGATTTCCAAATAGACGTTAACTCTAGATATTTTGATACAGAAACACTTGACAGAGAATGCGAAGGGCTCCGAATCATGGGTGGAGAATTCCATTCCGATCGACAAATTGATTGGTGAAAATATTTTGGAATCGCTTTAACAGCTCAGAATGGTGCAATTAATGGAAAAGTCAAATTAAACTCCGCTAAAATTGCAGATACATTAAAGTACGGATTGAATCTTGGAAGTGAAAGATGTTTATCGTAAGTTGTACTTATTGAGCTAAAAATTTTGCAATAATGATTTTTTTTATAAATACTTTATGAAAACTTTAAAATTTGTTAAACTGAACAAAATAAACTTGACTTTTTCAAGACAACGTGCAAAGGAAAAATTATCAAAAAATAGTTGATCCACTCTTAAATCATATTTCATGAATGCTTTTTAGTTTAGCAAATTTTATAGGTTTTCTTTGCGTTTGAAAGGTTACGAAGCAGAAATATCCTACCCGTCAGATGGAGAGAAATTACAATTGAGTTATTTGCCTGCTTCATTCATTTAGTTATTCCTCCATCTTAATAAAGGATAATGCTGTTAAAAGCAATCTTTAGGGATGACGAATTAAAGTTACTTCATCAGACAATTTTTTTTCTTCTCAGCAAGACTTATTGTACTGAAAACTATTCCTGAAATTATTTTGTGCTTTTTAAAATGAAAAAGAAAATAAACATACTAGTTCACATGAGTCAAGGTTAATCTGCTCACAACAAAAAGAATACGAACATACTAATCCAGGCGGGGTAGGACGAGGTAACGCAATCGGTTAGGCACCACGATCGATTTAACCGGTCGAATACCCTCCGTGTATGCTAATGGTGACTGGTGAACGTTACATCTGCCGTGGTACCGTCTACCGAGTTATGATCGCCAGTTAATACAACTGTGGGTGCTAGATGGGTGTTATTCTGTTCCTGCTCTGGACAAAATGACTAAGCGATCTTCAAGTCCCCATCCACCGCTAACATTCTCACCTGTGCAAAGCCCGATGAATCCTTCAGTGTCAAGTCCAGGCGTGGGGATCCTATTTGCGCTCAAATGCAGTATTAAATTCGGTAATTAGGGAAAAAGCTCTCCAACAGAATCGTAAGTTTTAGCTTTCGGTGTTTAGCTGACAATTTCGCACTTTGATCGGCTGCTGCAAATCTTGCTTTGTACTATTGTACAAATCTAGTCATAACCTATCAGTGGGGTAAACTTAACCAGTCAGCATTGTGAAGGCTACTCAGATCCTAATCACAGCAATACAACTCGGCGAGGTTAGGTTTGCCGTGCACTTACCACAACTATACCACATATATTCTGGTATTGGCTACTAGAACTGATGTTCAATTAAATTTAATAAAATTTCACTTACCTGATTTCATTTTCTAAGTGAGCTGGCGAGGGGTGACCAAACCTGGAAGCGATTTCAACAGAAACACGCATCTACAGAGAAGATGAAATTTATGAGATTGATTAGATTTTTCGGCATGATTAAAGTAATAACATGATTAAAGAATGCTGTAGGACCGAGCCGGTCTGAGTTCTGGATAGCTAGTAAAAAAAAAGAAAAGAAAAAAGACGCTGGCAAAAGGGTTTGCTTGTAAAATTTTCTTAGAGGAAAACTTACGTAGCAAAGGATTTTATACGATATACTTATATAATATCCGAGTAAGCACACGAAGTATAAAATACTGAAGGGGGTTCTAGGAGGAAGGGAAGAAAGATAAGAGACGGAAGAATTTCTGCCGTACACACACACACATACAAACACATGCACCCACACAAACATACGCACAGACACACCAACAAACAAGCATACATATACACGCGCGCACGCACACACATTGCAGCTAACCCATGACTTTGAATCAACTGTTAAGCCAAGCAAACCTGTGTCATGATATTTCCCGTTTGAAGCATTACATGCTGATTTGGAGGCTCAATTGATGAAATCCCGCTTTGTTTTCAATTTCCGGCGATTCAGAACGCATTTCATTTTCTATTTTACTTAGCTTTTTCTATTTCCTCGCAGCATAGTGCATCAGTCAAAATTTCAATTAAAAATACCATGCAAATACAAGTAGCGTTTTTTTTTTTCCACGTTTTATAAATTTTTTGGTCAAATTTTCTTTGGTTATAACGGTATCATTAATAACTGGAAATCACTGCATGAATATATTGAGATGAAACACGTTAAAATCAATCGCGTTTACAACGTAACGGTATGACGGAATTCTCCCGAGTGTCCTCACGAAAGAGAACCAAAAAAGATTGCCAGAGAACGATTTCATATTCACGCGATCCCACTTATTTAAATTTCGTGACATGTTTCGAAACTTTTTTTTTTTTTTTTTTTGATCTCTTTGTTGGCTGATGCAAAATCAATGAGATCAATAAATACATGCTATTCTTCTTGTTCCTCCAGAAAAAAAAACATCTGATTATTTTTCGCTTCATACCCTAAAACAATTTCACAACTCATGCCTGTCGAGTTTGCCAAACAGGTTTTAAATTTTGTCAAAATAATGATCATTTTCGTTAAATTCGATGCAGTAGTTGAACCGTAGGTTTTAAAAATCAGTTAAGCGCCTAGATCTGAAATTTTTTAAAAGCGCTTTTAAAAAAACACGTTTGAACTTTTCGATAAGGTTCATTACAATATTTTAAACTGAAAGGGATGCACTTTTAGGTACATTTATGTCTTTAAAAATCAATGTAATGTCTGTTAAACAATTTCATATAATGACATAATTTTTCCCTAAAATTAGAAATTTAGGCATTTAATATTTTTTAAGAGGTAATGATTCAATTGTACTCTGAGCTATTTATGGGGTATTTAGCGAGAAAATCAGTTAAATTCCATTTTTGAACTGTTACAGAAAGACAAAGGATAAATATGGATTAGCCCTTCAATGCGTGCTTTTTTTTAACTTTAAAAAATGTTCATTGGCTTTAATCTTCTGATCTATTCACGAGAAAAACAATTTAAAAAAAACATAGTTTAACTTAGGCATGGTTTATGGTGAAACATCCACTTGGCATCATCGAGCTTTATCTGAAAAAACAACAAATAATTTATCATCAAGTGTCCAAAACATTGACAAAAATTGTAAAAATACCCAACTTATTTAAGTGTAACTTTATTGGACAAAGGGTTAAAAGAAGTAGACATTTTCAAGAGCACTAAACTAAAAAAAAATCCTACATTTGAGAATCCCGAAAAAAAAAAATCTATTTATTTGTTTTCCATCAGATTGGGGCATTACAAGTCTAAAACTAATTTAATATCATATTCAATGAGTATTTTCCTAGTTATTTGCGACTACAAAGTTTCAAATTGTTGTTATGATATTTTAGATAAAGTGGGTATGTTGCTAAATGGCAACATCATTCATTTTTTTATTAAGGTTTTTTGTTTTGTTTTTTCAAAGAAAACTGATTTTTGACAGCGTTTTTTGATCTGATTGATCTGGATGTTCTAAATAGCTTTGTAGGGTCTTACTAACCACCAAGAATAATCCAATTACGGAAAAAAAATAACTTTTGATAATTAATAAATTGAACTAGTTTAGAAAAAAGTTAACGACAGAAAAAACTTCTTAGAATTTTTATATTCAGGCTTTTTTTTTATTAATATTACTGGCCTAAATAGTCCATGGAAGAAACAAATAAGAGGAAAATCTTCTAAAAAAGTAGAAATTAAAAACATATCAAAATAAAATGCTGATATATTTTGATGCTTAGTCTTTACTAATAATAAAGCTAAAAGTCTGTGTCTCTGAATATCTTGATCTCTGTCTGGATGTCTGTCACGCGCATATCGCCTACACTGTTCGACCGTTTTTCATGAAATTTGACGTAGAATTAGTTCGTAGCATAGGTTAGTTCGTTCGTACCTCGAAGCGATTTTTCGAAAATTCGGTTTTGTTCTTTTTCTATTACAATTTTTAGAACATTCTACCAAGCAAATTATCATAACATGGACGAGTAAATTACTATAACATGGAGGAGTAAATTATCATAATATGGACAAATAAATTATCATAACATAGGCGAGTAAATTACCATAAAATGGACGAGAAAATTACCATAACATGGACGAGCAAATTACCATAACATGGGCGAGCAAATTACCATAACATGGACGAGCAAATTACAATAACTTGGACGAGCAAATTACCATGACGTGGGTGAGCAAATGAACATAGCAAATTGGCGAGAAATTCGTCATCCATTATTTGTAAATAAACAGGCAAACCAAATGATCTTTTAATTTTCTACTACGGACGAAGCCGTGAGGGTACCACTAGTAATACATAAAATAATAAACATCTATGTAGCATTTATGAATGGAATAACTCATATACTATAGATTACTGTTTAGACATTCTGGGCGCATTTGTGAACAAATAGTTAGCAGCTTTAAAAAAAAAAAAAATTTAATCTACATAAACCATGACGATTATTACTTTAAATGTATTTTTAACATCTCATGGGTCATTAAACATGAAAATATGTCAAACCAATACCAGGATGTCCATAAAATCGACACCCTTATAGGTAGCTCCAAAGATATATTGTAAAGTGATAAGATAATTTTTGGTCACATTCCTCCATTCCTTTAGAATTAAAATTTTGAGAATCATTTGAAAATCGGATTTTGAATTATAAACACTCGGATGGTAAAAGCATAAACTGAACTAGTTATGAAGTAAAACAGGGTCTTTGAAGCGGTTTTTGACCAGACTGAGAGGGATTTGTTTCAAATCGCTGGCGGTGAGATAGAAAAGACAACGACGTATCAAATTATGATGCAAAAACATTTTTGAAAACTCATGGATTTAGCCGATTTTTATATTGAGTGCAACAATTGTACTAACTGATATTTACTGAGATATGACCGAGATTGATGTTGCTATGATTTTTCAAATTTCCATGATGACAAAAATAAGTTTGGCTTATTGTTTTAATCTTTATTAAGATGACAAATTTTCGTCCCCATGGTTAAAAATTGCGTTCATTCAAGGCTTAACTTAAGCATATTTCACTTTTGAAAAGGAGGGGGAGGGGTGTACTTAAAAAGCAAAACTTAATCTAAATAAAAAAATTTCAAATTACGCATTCCCGTCATTTAAGATTGATAAGAAATAAATATACAATAATAATAAAGACATGCACTGCAAAATTAATTTTCATGATGAGCATACGGGTCCAAATTTGCCATCATAATCAATTCTTGATTACCACATCCTAATGACCTTCTTTTTATGGATACCTAATCTAGAAAAATACTAGTGTATGACGGGTGCGAATTTCTTTTTTATTTCCATTCCTGTTCATTCGTAGAAACAAGAAACTCAAAGAGTAGGGTCGTTTCGCAATCCGTGATTGCGGAAAATATAATTTGAATTCACGACATCAAAATTAAAACGATTTGCAAAAAATACATAAATAAATAAATAAACTGATTTATACTTTGGGGTGAATTTTGTAACTCATCTACATTGCTATTTTTCTTCGTGAAACTAATGCTGAAGAGGTACCACAGATTAACTCTAAATCATTCTAGTCCTCGAGGAGTTAGATACTGGCAATGTTACGACAACTTTTCAATAATCCCGAATGTTTGATAATCTCATTGCGATTCGCGACTGTTTTCGCTTCCATATTTAATGCTGAATAAATAATTTTGTGATGATATTGAAGTTTTCGACGAGAGCTTATCGCTTTAGGGCATTATTAATTTAGCGAAAAATATTTATTTTCGTTCTCTGTGGAAATCTTTGTGAAACATAAGGATTTGGAGCTATTTTGGTAAAGATATTTCATGATTGAATTTATACTAGTAGTATTTTAAAATGGAAGATCTCTTTAATTAATTGTACATCAAGTAATACTATTTTGCTTTTTGAACCTTGAAAGGTTACCAAACAAGTTAGCATGTAGGGAAAAAAGAGGGCATATGTGAACATTTTTTTTTTTTTTAATTTTTCCAAACATATTTAAAATTTTTCATAGAAAAAATGTCCGTACATAAAATAGTATTTTCTTTGTATCATGGATTTTTTTGAGATTTAAAAAATATATATTTTTTTACTTTATGGTATTTTTAAAAATTGTCTTCAATTGTTTACATGTGCTTCTAATGGGGATAAGGGAGGAGGGCATGTGATCAAGCCACGGGCACATATGAACAAAATAAAAACTGCAGGAAAAGCATCATTTTTCAGGGAAAACTCTTTAATATGAAACGTATATGAATATACCAATTATATTGAAAGTTTTTAACCTATACTGTGACAGCTTAAATTGTACAGTACTTGGTGTCATTATTAGAAAAACTTTCCAAAATATAAACTCCGCTGTTTGTCAAATTTTAACCTGCTTTACTCTGTATGTGCATCCACAATTTAAATATCCCTGGACTTTTTTCCGTCATAAAACTCTTTCTCCTTGAAGAAAAGATTTCTTAAAACACAAAAATATGATTTTTTTTTTTTTAGTTTTATTACTGTTGGAGCAAAGGTAAACTCCATTTTAAAATGATTTTTTTTTTTTTTTTTTTATAAAGCGTTACTTTATGTTTACGAAAGAAACGTTTCTACGTTATTTTCAAAGAAATGAAGTATCGGCGTTTAAATGACCAAATCACCCTCACATATGAAAAAGAGCCAGAAATGTAATCAAATCTACTGTGACAGAGCTATCTATCTGTACTGATTCTTAACCTTTTTCTTTGTCTAGAGCAACCTTTATTATTCTTACCATCAGAAGATAAATGAAGAGAAAAATATAGAAAGTATCCTCAGTCAAAAAAGGGTGGTTTTACCGGGGTATATGTAACGTCAAAAGTTATTTTCTCAGCGATTCTATGTTTACTCCTACGCATTCTTTTTATGCTCTCAAATGTCATCTGAAGCACCTGTTACATGAAAAAAAGTTTGAAGATTGAATGAAATTATTTTGCACTCTTAACCTTTATCATATTGTTGTTTGGAAAGAGAAATACTTTACAGTTTATTTTTTTTCTTACTCCCTCATCCGAGTTTTTGTAGTATTTCAAATAAGTATTTCTAATTATTCAAATTGGCTGGGATAAAAGCTCAAGGATAAAATTAATTATGACAGACTTAGCATATCTCTTTCAAACATTAGAAACTGCGTCTTATACGCATTTTTATCTATTGCTTGTTTTCCTATCTTTAAACGCAATCATCAAGTTAGATTTAGCCAAGAGTGCATAAAATAATTTAGGTATCGGTTTTTATTTGAGAGCTAGTGGTACCCGCACGGCTTTGCCCGTAGTAGGAAATTAAAAGGTCATTTGATTCGCCTGTATGTTTACAAATAATGGATGATGAATTTCTCGCCAGTTTGCTATGTTCGTTTGCTCGCCAATGATTGCATATGGTAGGTTGCTCGTCCACGTTATGGTAGCTCCCTAGTTCACGTTACGGTAATTTGTTGGTCCATGTCATGAAAATTTGCTCGATAAAATGTTTTTAAAATTGGAATAGAAAAAGAACAATCGCGAATTTTCAAAAAATCGCTTCGAGATTCGCACCCCTATTCTACAAACTAATTTTGTGCCAAATTTCATGAAAATTGCCCGAACGGTCTTGGCGCTATGCGCTTAACAGACAGAGATCCAGAAGTTCAGCTTTATTATTAGTAAAGATAAAGATTTCAATTATCATTAACTAGCAATACCCGCACAGCGATACCCGTGCTGAAAATTTAATGGAAATCCGTTGAATAAAAAAAATTGACGCCCCCTCCCCCTTTAATGTGAAATGATCATTTTTCTTTGTATAAAATGCGTACACACCTTTTCAAAGAAAAAAAAACCTATTAAAGTTTCTTTAAAATTTAAAACTTTTCGTCAATTAGATTTACAGTTGCTTTAAAATTCTATTTAGCGAGTGAAGCGGTTTTTACTGCAATTTAAAATATTTCGCCAAATAAACAAAAAAAGACTTCAAATAATATCTTTCAAATGTAAAAATAGTTCCGCAACTCTATTGTTTATTGCCAAACTCGCCCAGCAACCACGCTCTCATAATCCATCTGTCTAACGGAAAAAAAAACATCCAGTGGAACATTTAAAAATCATCGTCAGAAAAAAAGAAGAAAATGTCGTACATTTCACTCGGATAAAAACAAATCAAAAGTTTCTTTTCTTTCAAAACAAATCGCCAAAACAATTCAGTACATTTACGGTTGCTTTAAAGCAATAATCCTAGACTGAACTGCTCAGCGCCTAACGCGCCAAGCGACCACGCTACCGGAACCCAGCCCTTTTGCAAATGATGTTTTTTCTTTGCCAAAGAAAAATGTAAACTATATCACTCATTATGCCTCATTCATTATGCACTGGGGGCCTTCGTGGCTTTGTGGTAGAAACTTCGCTTCCAGTGCCGGTAAACGTGGGTTCGATAACCTCGGATGCTCTGAGAGGTGTATTTCCTTTCTCTACGCTGAAAATCTTTCTCATAATGTCTTATGTGTGTGAATGAATAAAAAAAGTCCAAAATCTCGAGGTTGCGGCCCTCAATCCTTCCATGATTATTAACTATGGACACGTAAACAACAACAGTGGTGTCATGTAAGTTAAAGGCAACAATTTTCAACTTAATTAAAAATATGGTCATTTTTATAGTAATGAATGGACTTTAAAAGTCACTCCACCGAAGTCATTCCGTCAAAACGCATAAACTTGAATATGTCAACCTAGTGCATGAAAAATTAATTAAATTAACAGTTTCTTATTGTTACTTCTCTATCACGAAAGTATTCGTCAGTTAAAAGATTGAATTGTTACACAATTTCACAAAAATATCGTTTTGTTCTAATAAGTCCAAAAACTTGGTTCAGAAAAGTGTCATTTCATCACGGAGCAGAAAATAGCACAAAAAACTGTCTTTCTGTTACACATGGAATTGCTTAAAAGGCATTATTTTCCCTACTGAAATTAAAATAGCAGGGCTGTGGACATTACCGTACGCTGTGGATCGTTGTAAAATAAAATACCAACAACACATAAATGTGAAAAGGAGCCAAGTTCGTTCAAAATGAAGATCTGGGTAGACGGTGCCACCGATAAAATGGTTCAGATCTAAACGGGTACCAAGTTTCATAGCTGTTCCTCAGAAGTTGAATTGTTCCATGTTTTTCAATTCATTCAGAAAACAATTTTTTTATTTTCTTTGATTCCGGATTTTAAACTTGCGGCAAGTTTTGGTCGTCAAAAAACAATTTCCAAAACATGTGCCCACTTCAATTATACAGTAACTTGCCAAGTTTAAATCCGGGATCAAAGAAAGTAAAAAATTGTTTTCAAAATGAATTGAAGAACACGGGATAGTCCAATTTCTATCTGAAACTGCTATGGAACTTGTTATCCGTTGAGATCAGAATCTTGTCGGTGACACCGTCTCCCCAGAACCTCATTTCAATCGAACTTTGTTACTTTTCATATTGATATTTAATTTGGATATCATTAAGTTTTGACAGCTAAATCATAGTAATGTTCTTCTTTAGAATTAAATGTAAAAGCGCGTAAAAATACAACTTCCATCTCCGCTGCTTTTACGATGCACTGGTTTCTTTTCATTAGTAATTTCGAAGATATTTTGATAACTGGGGGGTTTGGCGCTATCATCAATTATGGGCTATAATTGTTTGCTTCTGTCACTATCAGCAAGGCCATGGCTGAAGTACATTAGCCCTTGGTCTTTGACGTCCACAAATTTGGCGACAATTGGGAAAATTGCTAAGAATCCTAGTTTCCAAACTCTTCCCGCAATTTCTACATTTTCTGGGACAATTATCATAACGTAGATCGTAAAATATGCAGATTTGGCGAGAACATTTTCCCCTTGCTAATAATTCCATGGCGCCAAGTTTGTTAACCTTTAAGAAATTAAAATGAAGCGAAGCTAAAAGACGTAACCATTGCAATAAGAAACAGAACATCAGTAATTTTAATGGAGATTAGATTTATTTGAACTTTATTTTTAATGGCTTGTAACTTTTTTTCTTTTGGAGATAGAAGGTTATTTTTTCGACCATAAGTCGAGATATTTCTGGAGTACAAAAAGGCCGCTTTTTCCAACGGTGTCAAAAAGAAAACAGTGGGACAATTCCTTCACTTTTTATTGATAGATTTAACGAAGAAAGTATTGCCAAAATTTCAGCTAAGCCTAAAAAAGTTCGAGATAAAAACGCAAACTGCTCCCGTCGTAATGAAGTTAGAGCATTGAAACAAATTGCTTAGAACGCGGAAAATTCCACCCTTTTCAACGATATAAAATATTAATATGTACAAGTAATTTTTCACCCCTTTAATAGCCAATAATAGGCAATTTACGTGAAATTTGGGTCTAAATTGGAACAAAAAAAGAACTATTTATCAGATTTTTTTCGAATTATAGCCTGTGTTAAAGGCACCTTTCATATAGTGAAAATTTTTTTCAAATAGTTGCAATAGTTCTGGAGATTACCTCGAACGTATAAACACTCAAAAAATCGTCCTCTCTCTTTATAATATTAGTATAGATAAGAGAAACAAATAAATAACTAAACTGCAGTATTTTTAAGCACTTTTATTATACTTGACCTGATTGTCTGGGAGAAATCTGAGGCATGGATTTGGTTATATCTCTGCAACGAGATCACTTAGAGACTTCTTGATTTCACGAAATGATTTGCTAAATCTTAAGGTTCAACTTAGCGCTGAAAAATTAAAATTCTAGAATAATATTATTATTTCAGTTAGGATGGAAAACAGCAAATTTCATGTAATTTCCCTATTAAATGTTTAAATATAAAAACCATTGTTACAAATTTTGTTGCCTTGCAACAGTAACGTTAAAAGCAATCATAATGAAAATTTTGAATCAAGGCTTCTCTGAAGCACGTATGAAATTAGCAAGCATAAATCCTAGAGAGGAACAAGGATTAAATTTTGGTGACAACTGCTTCAAGTTTTAGACACGTATATAGGTTTTTTCCCTTTTAGTACCGAGCATTTATATGAAAAAATAAGGGGAAGTTTCATGAGGGTAAAACTATTCTATTTCTGAAATACATTTACACTAAAAAGGATAAAATAACAGATTCTTTTTAAAAATACTAAGCACTTTTCATAATGCACTCAAAAGGACAAAATAACTTTTCTGGATCAGAAAGGACAATTTTAGAATTCCTGTAGTTTTCGAAAATTCCAAGAAAATGACACCACAAACGAAGAAAAGTGCGGTTCTGGTCATTTCAAACCAAACTGTACCAATAAGAAAAATATGCGTGTTTCAACACTGAAAGTTATGATTGAAAGCTAGATAATGATAAGAAAGTCTGTTCATGACTTGAGCCGCCCTTTTCTTCGTTTGGTGTCATTTTCTTGGAATTTTCGAAACAAAAGGAATTCTTAAATTATACTTTCTGACCCAGAAAAGTTATTTTGTCCTTCTGAGTGTATTATGAAAAGTGCTTAGTATTTAAAAAAAAAACTCTGTTATTGAAACTAAATGTTGGAGCAAATGATTTATACTAAAGAGATTCATTGCATTCCACTATATTGCAGTAAGGGGCCTCCAGAAACCCGTACACCTACCAGGGTCTCCCCATACCCACAAGTGGTTCAACCGGTTGATTGGGGCTCTGAAAGTTATTCCATTTATTTTCGTTCCCCCTATAGCGCACATGTAAACAAATGGAGAAAATTTTCTAAAATACCATAAAGTAAAGAAATATTTTTTTCAGAAATTTGAAAAAAAATCTATGACACAAAGCAAAGGTATTTAATTATGGGGACATTTAACTCTGAGAAATTGATATTTTCTGAAAAAAAGGAATGAAAAAATCGTTCACATCTGCCCCCCCCCTTTCTCCTGTATTATATTATCAGTGTATGTCTTTCCGAAGAAATTCATCTTTGTTATCCTTTTTTTTTCTGACGTACTCTGGAAAAATATGTAATTTCTAAAGACGAAATGTACTAACGTACTCTTCATTGTACTTTTAGTGTCACATGGACTACACGGAAGCGTATAACGACCTTATATCCCACAGGAGTCATACGAAGTTGGCCGAGTATTACGACATGCATAATGCTTACGTGCAGCAACTGCATGCGGCAAATGGAATGATAGATCATTACACCAATGTGACGCTTCCGAAGCTTCTAGAAGTAAGTTAAAGAGAAACGGTAAAAGATTTTGTGCCTGAGATCAAATGAGAGGGTAATATGTCGTGATGCGCAAATTGCAAAAAAAGAACATGCCCATGCACAATGTATTTTTTCCTGCACAGAAAAATACGAAACATATTACAATGGGGCTGCTTCTCATGTATCGCAGTTCAATTTTTTTTTCGTCTTATAAAAAGGCTTCTTGTAAGCTCTGAACGCGTGTCGGCAATATAGTCCAAGAGCCCAAAGCCCCCAGACCTAAGTTATTTTCGAAGTAACAAAATGTGTAGGACAGAATAGAGTTAGCATGTACTTTCTACATACGCGTGTTTATTAACTTGGTCCGCGGGCCAATTTGCAGGTACTGGGTACTGAATGTACGCAAAAACAGTGCTAAACTAAGTTATTTTTTAAGTCTCAATTTTTATATTATGATACTCAGGGAACTATTCCAAAGCATTTTGTAAGCTGCCAGACCAATCGTATGGGCCAAACATCCCGACACACACAGTTAAAACAACCTACCAAACTACTGTTTGACCACGGATTGTATGGAATTGGCAAACATCCAGGTAAGGCGACTCCATCTGAGTGAGGGGAAAAATAAAAATTTTATGCGCGTATTCTGCTCATTTGAATGAGACTCTGCCTAATTTAGAGGCTAACATACATCTGCAAAATCTGACATCCCTGAAAATTAATAGATGCTTCCATTTCCGCGTGTAAATCGGATGTTTGCCTTTCCATACAATCCGTGGTTAAACAGTACCAGATATGTCCCGTGAGCACTAATGGCTTCCAGTGGCGCAACCTTACTTATTTTCTAAGTCTCAATTTTTATATGACGATACTCAGGGAACTATTGCAAAGCATTTTGTAAGCTGCCAGACCAATCGTATGGGCCAAACATCCCGCCAGACACAGTTGAAACAACCTACCAAACTACCAGACACGTCCCGTGGGCACTAATGGCTGCCAGTGGCGCAACCTTACTTATTTTCTAAGTCTAAATTTTTATATAATGATACTCAGGGAACTATTCCAAAACATTTTGTAAGCAGCCAGACCAGTCGTATGAGTTAAACACCCCGCCAGACACAGTTAAAACGTCGCTCTGAGTACGAGCGCGACGCTATTATTTTTGCGCTTAAGCACTGAAAAATATCGCCTGCTTTCAAAAAGCAATATTGCTAAAGCAGAAAACCTAGTAAAAAAAAACATGAAATAGGATTTCAGTGAAATCTCGATTTTACGTCCCCCGAATCTACGTTTTCTCCACATTTCACGTTTTTTCATCAGGTCCCCCAGTTATGCCTGCTAACTTAGACCCAGGGTTCAATTTCAGGTACGGGATACTGAATGTACCAAAAACAGCCATAACTTTACTTATTTTTTTCATGCGCTCGTACTCCCAGCGACGTTTTAACTGTGTCTGGCAGGATGTTTTGCTCATACGATTGGTCTGGCTGCTTACAAAATGTTTTGGAATAGTTACCTGAGTATTGTGCGGCTCTGGCAAGTTGAGCTCCGACTCTGACAATGTTTACCTCTGTTTCGGAAAATAGGGAGGGGCAATTGGCGCTAAGTTGAGTTGAGAAACTTTCTCAGTAGTTGTTCAAAAATATTCCAATTAAAATCCGAGCCAATAACACGTCTATTTTTCACTAAACTCCCCTAAAATCGGTAAATATAGTCAAGGTCTTAGCTCAACTAGCCAGAGCTGCACAATATCATAATATAAAAATTGAGACTTAAAAAATAAGTAAGGTTATGCCACTTGCAGCCATTACGGAAGCCACGGGAAGTGTCTGGTAGTTTGGTAGGTTGTTTTAACTGTGTCTGGCGGGATGTTTGGCCCATACGATTGGTCTGGCAGCTTACAAAATGCTTTGGAATAGTTTTCTGAGTAAAAATTGAGACTTAGAAAATAGGTAAGGTTGCGCCACTGGCAGCCATTAGTGCCCACGGGACGTATCTGGTAGTTTGGTAGGTTGTTTTAACTGTGTCTGGCGGGATGTTTGGCCCATGCGATTGGTCTGGCAGCTTACAAAATGCCTTGGAATAGTTCCCTGGGTATCATAATATAAAAATTGAGACTTAGAAAATAACTTAGTTTAGCACTGTTTTTGCGTACATTCAGTACCCAGTACCTGCAAATTGGCCCGCGGACCAAGTTAATAAACACACGTATGTTGAAAGTACATGCTAACTCTATTCTGTCCTACACATTTTGTTACTTACAAAATAACTTAGGTCTGGTCAGGTCTGGCGGCCCTGGGCTCTCCGTCTAATATATTCATGTTTATGAGTCATAATGTTCTCTTTTCTTATGCCGAATCAAGATTTTGTTAGTAATATTAATAATAATATTCGTTTTATGATTATTATCATCATCATCATTATTTTATTCATTATTATTACCATTTTAATTGTCATCATTATTATTATTTTAATCATTATTATCATTATTTTAATCATTATTATCATTATTTTAATTATTATTATCATTATTATCATTATCATTTTTATTATTATTATCGTCATTATTATTATTATTATTATCATCATCATCATTATTATTATTATCATCATTATTAGTATTATAATCATTATTATTATTATTATTTTTATTTATATCATTATTATTTTTGTTATTATTTTTTATTATTATTATCGTTATTATTGTTATCGTTATTATTATTATTATCATCATTATTATTATTATCATTATTATCATTATTAGTATTATAATCATCATCACCATTATTTTTTTATTATCATTATTATTTTTATTATTATTATTTTTATTTTTATTGTTATTATTATTATCATTTTTATTATTATTATTTATTATCATTATTATTATTATTTCAATAATTACTATTATTATTGTTATTATTATAGCAATCATTATTATGTTTATTAGTATTAGTAGTTTTAGCATTATAATTAGTGCTATTATTAGCGTTATTGTTGTTAAGCCAGTACCATTAATACTACTTTTATTAATATTATCGTTATTTTTATTATTATAGTCATCATTTTAATTTAGTCATTATTAACTTTTACTTTCTTCTATATCTAATATATAGAGGAAAGTATTGGATTCGTGCAAATTTTCGAATTTTGACGGATTCGAACGTTTTGAGGTGTGCCGAGTCCATTTCGGTTATTTTTGGAAAATGTCTGTCTGTCTGTGTGTATGTCCGTGTGTGTGTGTGTGACCAGTTTTTTGTGGCAGCTCTACAGCAAAAACTACCGCATGAAATCGAACGAAATTTTTTACACATATGTGCCCTTATGTGAACTTGTGCCCATTGGCTTTTGGTGCGAATTCCTTCAAGGGGGTGAAGCAATGGGACTTTTTTGAGTTACGTGTGCTTGCTATTCCTCAGGAAGTAACGGGCAGAATCAAACAAAATTTGGTCCATATGTTGCCATTAACAGGAACAGGTGCTGATTCAATTTTGGTGTCAATAACTCAAACGGGGGTTGAGCTATAGAACTTTTTTGTCGTCAATTGTGACTGCTGTATCTCAAGAAATAATGAACGGAATGAAAGAAAAATTTATCAGCAAGTAGCCCTTAGTGGGCAAAAGAGCTGATTTTATTTTGATGTCAACAGCTAAAAAGGGCGTAGCGCAATCGCCCGTTCATTTTTTCCATTGTGAGTGCTCTAAAGAAGTAATGCTACGTTCTGGTTGAAATTTGGAATATATGTCAATCCATATGTAAACAGGTTTTGGTTCAATTTTGACGCCAATCGCTCCAAGAGGTGTTGATTTTTTTTTTTTTTTTTTTTTTTTTCCCCGAATAAAAATAGCTTTATTAATGCAACAATAAGAAAGATAAATCGTAATAGATTGTCGTCTGCGTATTTCTCGTGATTTCAATTGTATGGAAATGATCGGAAATATTATCTCAATGATTTAAAATTTTTAACTGTTGCCATCTTATGTTTGTTAATAAATAAAATATTTGTAATTAGTTCAAGCAAGGTTTTCAAAATAACTTTCAATTTTCGCTCTTTGCTTTGCTTTTGCAATTATTCAGACATTGAAATGGTCGTCAAGTTTTTGCATGTGTAATTTTATTTTGTTGGGAATATTGCTTCCTCGTCAAGCATGGGGAGGGATCAGAAAAAAAAAAAGAAAAATATAGAAGAAAGTTTCGTGATTGCCACAACATACTAGTTATTATAGCCATTATTTTATTATTAGTATTTTTAATATTAGTATTTAGTCATTTTTATTATTAGTAGTACTATTATTGCTGTTACTATAATTACTATTTGCAAGGCATTAACTTGCAGCATGAAAAAAAAAAATTGCATATTTCGTTCGTACACAGGTATTAATTTAGAACTGAACTTTAGAACTAAACACGATGATATTTATAATCAAGTCTTGTGTTTATATGATACAACGGTTTTACAATTTGTTTGAGTTTGTTGACGGATGTCAGCAATACATGAGACAAATTTTGCAAAGGTGCATGTTCATACTAAGATAACTGACTCGGTTCAAGAGATACTGATACAATAAATAGAAATTTGATTCTGATGAATACATATAAAGTCCCACGAAACTGCACATATTTCAAAATACACCGATTTAAAATGAAAAGAAAATTTGTTATTATTATTTATAAAAAATAATTTTAATTAGAAACGACATAAAAGTGTTCTTTTAATGCTATTTCTTAGCAGTTATACCAACTTCTTTTAATTTTTAAAATGTAAGGTCTTGACTTCAGAACTGATGCAAAATAAGTTACGCAAATAATGTGGTAATAGTTACACAAAAGTAAAAAATCGAAAACCGTTGGTTGAAAACTAAATATATACGTAACGTAAAAAGAAGAAAATTAATTCATAATAAATACTTAAGCAATGACTTATTGCAAATAAAGTAATTATTTGATGAAAGAAGTTTTTTAAAGCACTTTAAATTTATGATTTGAATCCACGAAAACCTCGAAAAGCTATATTATTTCAAAAGTTTCAGATGCCCAAAATCCACTAACTATGCTTGCTTAAGTTCAATCCAGGAATAAATTTATGAATTGATTAAAAATTAAAGTCGTAATTACTATTATTCATTTTCATTTTTGGTAACCTTATAAAAACTTATCCTAATCAATTATCCCAACCAAAGACAGAGCAAGTGAAGTAAAGCCAATAAAAATACAATTAATGCTCTAGTTGTGATTTTTTTTTTTTTTTTTTTTTTAAGTTATACCTGGTAATAACGCTTCAAATTCAAAAATGTTACTGATTAATCTGCTTGTGGGCTTACGAATGAAGCCAAAACAACAATAACATCAAGTTAAAGTCCATTAATTAAATTAAAGTTCACTTTTCGAAACATCCCAAAAATTTAATCCATTTGATTGAGTTCAGTGTCATAGCTGGAGATAACTTCGAAGTTCATCAGCAATATCAAGTGCCATCGAAAATCATTGTTGACATTCAATAATAGGGACGGACGATCGCGATTCTCTTCCCAAAATCTAATTAATGATAAAATACACTCCGTGATGTTTGATTGTGTCTGGTATGGAGGAACGCTTAATTTTTGAGCTGTGTCATTACTACTGCCAAGAAGTGATACTTTTTCACAGAGCAATTTTTAATATATATCATTTAAATCTAGATATTTTGATTGCAGAGGAAAAAAGAACCGGCATTTAACCTTCCATGTCCTAATAAAATTCAGGTACTAAATACATACAAGTTTTATAAAAATATGTCTCATCAAAAAACCATTAATAATAGAAAACAAGATTGTGATCCTCATGGAATATTTAGCTATAGTTATGCATGTCTATGTTAACCTGAGGTAAAGTTTCTGAAATAAACAGGGTTTATTTTTTAGGAATTAGAAGAGGTTTACACTGATTTAAGTGATACCATTTCAGGAGCTATTCTTTCTGTTGCTGATTTATTGCTTAGCAAGGTACGTGAAATTATGATTTTAATTCATAATGAATCATTAACATAAATAGAAAAAATTATTGATTTTTCTACTTAAAAAAATATATCTTTACTTTATTTCAAATAAAAAAGAATGCGTGTAGTTTGTAAAAGCATTTATTATTATTATTTATTTATTTATTTTATTTTTTTATTTATTTATTTATTTTTATTTATTTATTTTATTTTTTTTTTTTTTTGAAGTTTTAAAAGCGTAATATGAATATGCTTTGCAAGAAAATACTGAAATAGCTGAGTCGCAATATCCAAATACTGTAGTTTTGCATTTGTTTTGGGCTCAATAGTCTGAAATAACCATAACCGATCTCCGTATCCGCAAACATGATGTGGTCGCACAAAAAAAGTTAAGGTAAATGATAGGGTATGAAGCAACAAAGTATCTAACCAGACTACAGTAAAACCAGACTTAAAGCAGAATCGCCAAGTCCATTGGATATATGCTAGCAATTTTGTCATTATGCTGAGAATATGAAGCTTGTAATATATTTTCGTTGTGATAGACATATTTAACGTTTGTAGGAGAATTTATTAACATTTATAGACATTTATTTCACCACTTTTTTTGTACAATAGAGCCTCAAACATTCGACCTAATATGAAGCAAAAAAATAGCCTAGTTTGTGATAATGCCGGGTTATTGGGAATGCTCAAGAAATAAGTTTTTCACATGAGATTTTTTCGTCCTGCCAAGTTGTAGATGAGATTTTTGGAATTGCTACTGTTTGCGCGGCTTTACTCTATGGGCATAGCTCTCACGTAGCAGCCAGAATTAACCTTCAGGGAGGCTCTCAACAGTCTTTCCAGAAAACGTTGACCTAGTATTCAAAGTTTTGATGCGCATCACATGGTTTTTTACTCTCATATAAAAGCGAAAATGCTTGTTATAATCTAAAAAGCTGTAATGTGAATGCAATAAAATTCATTTTTAAGATTCACAAGAAAACAGCGATTTTGGCTTTCTTGTTATTAGTGCTTAGCAGTTGAGAAAAAGCTTCAAAAGTCAAAAAACAGCAGTTTTCTTTCAAACGAACGATCTTTTTTTTTGGGGGGGGGGGGGGGGTATTACTTTTGCTAGTGTTTGATTTGCATTTGCGATTTATAGAGGTTGAATTACTGAAGTAAGTGAAAAAAGTAAAGTTGATTACACTGTATCTATGTTTTCAGTTCGTAATTCAACTCGAAAATACAGAAAAGTTCAAATTAATTCTTTCTTGATGAAATTCCGTTAAGACAAAAAAAAATCACATTTTTTTTAGTCTTTAATTGAAAAATAGTGTCTTGTTTTAAACATTTCAATTTTTTTATGAGAAATGTACATAAGTGTACATTTCTCATAATGCATATTTGCATATGTGCAAGTAACTCACAAGCGTGGTGTTTCTTATTCAGACACGCGAACAGACCAACCATTATGAGAACATTGCCAGTGCTGCCCAGGCCGTGAAGACGAAAGCAGACTTGACCAATTTCATCCGTTCACTCAATGTGGAGAAGCCTTCCCAGCAGAACAACAAACATCTTTATAACCCTCCCTACATGGAGAACGATCCGGCCCAGATGGTAAGTTTTGATCAAACGCATCGCAGTCTTTTTGCAGATTCAATAAAACTAAGTACACCAAAGTCTGTTCACGGAATAATAAAGCTATAGATCAACGGTCGCCAGTCACTAAAGGGCGACCTTTTCGTTGAAAGTGGCTGCCAAAGATTCAATTCCTTGCCGCCAAAATTGGCGATCATGTGCTTCTCTTTTGTTGATAGCATTACTAATAGCTGTGGGTACTAGAATGTGTTATTTATTTTTTGCGCCGAGTGCATACTGTTTTTAAAAAATAGGTACTAAACGTGTAAAAGATTTTTTTGTGACTTTGGTAGCAAGTGTCTACTATTCAGAATTCCTAGTCTAGAACTTTACGGAATACAGTCTGCCCACGGATTATGTAGATGGCAATTCTCTTGAATAAAAGAAAGTTAATCAATAGGGTTGGCATTCGCCGTCTGCTTGCCTCCAATTTGTTTTTGTCCAAGCCAAACACATGACTGAAGTCACCAAATAGCGCAATTCTTTGTTTACATCCAATCTATCTTTCCCGCGAATGAAGATTAGATTAAGTTTTGTTTTAAAGTTATATCATCAATTTAAAAACTAAGCTGTTACAGAAAAGTAGGCTTAAAAAATGATCATGGAACATTTGGTGAAGCTCATAAATGCCTTGTCAAAATATTTCACATACTCTTAAGCAACGCTTATCAAGAAGCTAAATACAGCAACAGCAAATTCAATATTAAACTTGAAGCACTTGTTTCGTTATTTTTTTGCTCTCAAAATATTTGCACAAAATTTTAATTTAAAAATATAACATGGAATACTCCCATTTTAAAGGATATTTTAAGATTCTGATTACGAAATTAAGACGAAAAATAAGTGCTTGGAAACAAAACACAACACAGCTTTTGCATAAATTTAATAAAATCATTTAAAGTTTGGCTTGCACCAGACATTTTGTGGATTATAAAAAACTACTTATGTTCCATCCAAAATAAAATAAAATGTTTAACTTCGAATACTTCTGGCAAGAGGAAGTCTTTTAAAACTGAAGCTGCGAAGCGAAATAAAATATAACTCGTGCAGTTTCACATATTTTAACAGCATTAGGAGGCGGAAATTATTAAATTTCGGAATGATCTGACACTTTGCCAAGAAAGTCTTGTTCAGTAAAACTTAGAATGACCAGCATGTAAGACGATGGAAGAACTAGAAACTTAGTTGAAAATGGTAATTTTTTCCCTTCCTCAAAATAAAAGTTTATTTTAAGTTCAAACTCGAATATAAAAGTTGTTAGTGGAAGTTTAGAAATTAATTACAGTAAACTTCCGATTATCCATGAGTCAATCGACTATCGGGAACATGTATTTTTGCAGCAAATACCTATAGCTGTTTTTTTTTTTTTTTTTTTTTGAGCAATCACGATTGCTTATTGTTCTCATTTGACTGTTTTGAATTCCTATCATTTTATTTTCCCACCAGCACCCTCTGCCAGCACCACCGCCGCGTCGACCTGCCTCACGATGCTGCTCCTCTTGCGAAAGCCGTCTCCAGGTTGCGTCCATATCCTATGCACACACGCATACACACACACGCCTACACACACATACACACACTCATGCCTGCGCACAGACACAAACACACACTCCTACACACATACACACTCATGCCTGCACACAGACACATATGCCTACATACACACACACACGAACGCCTACACACACAGCACTGCATACACAACACGCACACACATGCATACATATACACACACACACGCACCCACACACATGCGCGTACACAAACACACACGCGCATTCATACACACACGCTCGTGATTGCGAAAAACATAATTTGAATTCAAGATGCCAAAAATTCAAATTAATATAATATTACTTGGCCTAGTTCTTCTGGCTGCTTTTGTTATGCCTTAAATTTACGGTGGGACGAAAATAGAAATTACAGCATTCAACTAGGGTAGTAACTAAATGGTTTGGAAAAGTCCTTGAGAATTTAAATATGCATGAAGCATATGTCACAACTTTAGAAAATTCATCTGAAGACATATTCTATTGTGGATAAAGTTGCAATTGGAACAAGCCTCAGAACTGATTATGTAGGATTGAATGCATCATTAATAAATAAGAATATGTTTCTAAAATAGGTTTGGGTTATGTTTCGACCTTCACTGCACTCCAAGTCACACTATTAGTTTATACCGAATTGTAGACATAATGTTCAGTTTGAAATACATACCTTGGAAAGTAAAATGATGCTCTGATCAAGCTTCATAGCAGATTTCAACATATTGCATGCATATAATGGGTGGCGTTTACCTGTAAATTTCCTTGATCTTAGTTTTGAACGAAGAGAAATGGCGCTGTCAACTGTAAGAATTTTGAATGAAGAAACCTTTTCAGAGGAAAATTTATTAGGTTAAATCAATAAAATGGTATAAAACGCATTATTTACATTTCTGGTCTTGAGTGAAACTTCGCTGTTTGAAGAATTGAGACAGCAAACAAATGGACTGTAAAAAAACTAGATACGAATTTACTTAGGAAAAACTGATGTTGAATCCGCCAATGTTACTCAATGTACCACTACCGAATAAGCAAATATATTAAAAAAGCATTTGCTACTTTAGACTTTTTTTTTTTTTAACATTATCAACTTTTTTTTTTTTTTTTTTTGTACTTTTCTTCTTAGGGCTCTCTGGGTATTCAGGTAAAGCAACTCAAGATTAAAATTATATAAAAAGCCACATGTTTACGGAAGAAGCTATTTGCGTTATATATAGCCACTATATTTGGAAAGCAATTGAATAGGGTGAGTCAAGTGAAAGTTGGACTACTAATAGCTAAGTTCCGATCCAAATTTGATCTGAAACTAAAAAACCTAAATACGTATCTAGCACTAAATAGATCAACCTCCCACCCCCCAAAAAACTGACATTTGTAATGCAAAAGGCTTTCTGCAGATTTCCTGTTTTAACTCGACATTTGAGATAGTAACGAAAAACCGTGAACGAGGAACCCAAAAATAAAGTTCCATGGTTAAATGTTTAAGCCTTGGTATATTCAGCTTTTTTTTTACTTTGAAACTATTTATTTTTTTTTATATTTTATTTATTTTATTTTATTTTTTTATTTATATTGACAAAGTTAATATTACTTTCTACGATTTTGTAAGTTTGGGTTAGCGCGGAACAGGGCCAGATTAAGGCATCGGCACGGGTCCAGGGCACCAACATTTCGGGGGCCCCAAGTGTGTAGCTAAAGTTTTTAAAAAATAAGGCAAAATCAAATTGCAACATAGCAAAAGCAAATATTAAGTCTAGAAAAAAAATTCTATTTAAAATTAAAACCTCTTTCCCAAATCTCAAAGTCACTACAAGCCTTACATTTTATTACATTTTAATTGTTACATAAGAAATATTTTTGATATTTATGTTCTACTAGTGGCATCCGCACGGCTTTGCCCGTAGCAGAAAATTAAAAGGTCTTTTGGTTCGCCTGTATATTTACAATTCTCGCTAATTGGCTTGCCCATGTTTCGGTTCCACGTTATGATAACTTGTTAATTTACTCGTCCATCTTATGATAATTTTGCTCGGGAAAATGTTCTTAAAATTGGAATAGAAAAAGAACAAAATCGAATTTTTGAAATATCGCTTCGAGGTGTACACTCCCATGCTACAAACTAATTCTGTGCCAAATTTCATGAAAAGCGACGGAAAGGTTTAGGTGCTATGCGCGTCACAGAGATCCTTACAGACAGTTATCCGAACACAGAGAGATCCAGACAGGGAGACTTTCAGCTTTATTATTAGTAAAGATTGCCACCAGGAAGTTCTGAAACATCTCACATTATAATATTTTCGCAATTTAGAATAGAATGTAAAACATTACCATATTTACCATTGATGTAGTAAATATTTAAGTCTCAAACTATTAAATTAATATCTACAATAAGGTAGGGGAATGGGGGAGGTTGGAGGCACCAAATCAAGTTCGTGCCCAACATCGTCAAAACTGTTAGTCGGGCCCTGGAGCGGAATACCATTTTTCTTTATAGAGAGAGATTGCGTCATATTCAGGCAAAAGTTCTATTGGATATATAAGCGTGTTCACTATCGCGTTTTAATTGTAAGCTTCAATTGCAAATCCATGGTATTCAATATAGAAGTAAAAAAAAATAATAATACATTTAAAATCTCAATCATTTGTGTTTACTTATAAAACAAGAAAATTTTAATGTAAAAATAATCTGTTCTATGAGAACTATTACGCAGGATTATTTTACTTTTCGCTAAAAAATTAAACAAAAATCATCATTAAAAAAAAAAAACCCTTGAATAAACCTCATTTGCAACCATCTTTCGTGATTAGAAATGATCTTCACTGCGTCAGAAGATAAAATTGATTGAAAATTCTAATCTGAGACAGAATACTTTGGGAACGCTTTAAGTTGAACTGTAGTTTCTTTCATCCTGGGGGGAAAAAAAGGAGAAATTTCAACAATGACTTTTACGATTAATGAATTCTAGAACTTCTTTTGTTGTACCTATCGCAAAAAGCATTGCATTCAGAATGAACTTTGTTCGAGAAAGTTTTTCTCTTTTTTTTTCCTTTTTGTAAAAAGGAAGAATAATAATATCTGCAAATCGCCGATTGGTGCTCAAATCTTAATAATGCAAAATCAGTGAATAGTTAGAATGTATTATATTTTTCTTAAAATGTCTTTTGTAACAAATATTTTATACCTTTCACTGAAACACTAATTACGGAATATGCAATATTTGTGAGGAATAATCTTAATGAACTATGCTATAATTTGCTGTGAATATATGTACGTTTCTGTCATCGAAATATTTGTTAGCATTTCTTTAAATATTGTACAAGTTTACTTATTCCTTCTAAGTTCCTAAAAAGAAAAAAAAAAGCAATTAACTAGTATGAATCTTCCCCGTAAATAACTTTTCATAAACAAAAAAAAATCTTCGGGATTTTCGGGAAAGAAAAAAAGTTTCCATTCACTTCGAGGTGATTAAGATTAATTTCTCTATTTTTCCAAAAAAGAGGTGATGATATCACACATAATAAGCTCACACAGTAATAACTGCTAATACCTTTTAACAGTTATTACCTAGTGTTATCGACAATAGTGATTGAAAATAATGACTGTCATTAAGACTGACAGTGTGGCAGTCACTAAACTCCGTAGAGTCATAATGACAAGAACAATGAATCAATCATACTGAAAATCAATACAATCAATCTTTCACGGTAAATAGTTCAGACTTTTTTTAATCTTATTCAGAAATCTTCATTTCTTTTTTCTTTCTTTCTTTTTTTTTTTTTTTTTTTTTTTTTGTAGATTGCGTTTAATAATCGCTTCGATAGAACTGAGTTTATTACTGATAAGTACTTGAAACTTCAATTAGCCCTAATGTGTTTGTATCATTTAATTAATTTGTTACTGACGCCAAAAATCAGTATTATTTTTATCTTCATTAAGGTAGTATTATAGAGTCACATTCAAAAGTACTCTGTCCTTTAGGGCAGAAATGATAGTTCACAGTTTTATGTTTCCAAATAAAATTCAAAAGTAGATATTAAAAAAATATGTCAACATAACCGTTAAATAAATAATTAAAGCGACGTTTTAAAAAGGAATTAGTAGTAATATCTTTATAGCTAAAATGCAGTTCTTGTCGAAACTTTAATAATTTGGCAAAAACATCTGCATTAAATTAATTTTAAAAAATTCCAAAAATGATATACAGTTCTTTGTCCGTATCACTGACGAAGAAGTTAAAGATGATCATATCTGCCAGATAACAGTCACATGTTCTGCACGACTGAATGTAAACGCGACCTGCGAACTACACAGCGGATAACGAAGCTTCGTTATAGTGTGGTAGAAAGGTACTAGGGTGACGGCACCAGTAACAGACATGCTTAAGACATTGCTCTCAGGTTAACTCAATTTTCTGAGCCTTTTAATGTATTTAGACTTAAAACTATTTTTCCCTCATGCAACTACATCTCATCTAACGTTTGGCAGCTTCTGGATCCTCTGAATTAGTTAATTCTATTTTTAGTTGCTCAATGTCGAACAAAGGTTCGACCGCCAGTAACAGACACCTACAATTCTGATTATACCCAGTAACAGATAGGATGAGGAAAGGATGAGTAATGTACAGAATTCTCCTTTTCTCCTCAAAATGTGCAAAAATTTTTTATTTTTAGGTCTAAAACCTTATTAAATTCAAATGAACATGAAACACCGACAGATCTCGTGGTGGCTGTAATTAACCTCCCACCACTGCCTTGTAAATACCAACTGACTCATAAAATTCACCCTGATAACACTAGATGGTGGCACCGTATTCATAGGTTGCAGAAGCATCAGTTTTACTTGCCTGAAATTCTTATTACTTAAATCCAAGCTTACGACTGTCTGCTACTGGACCCTTGTCTGTTACTGGTTCCGTTACCCTAGTCCTACACGCCGTGACCCCGATTTTTAACCCGCGGTGCCAATCGGTGGGTTTTCGACGATGCAGAAAATCGTCAGCGCTCATGTCGTATTATTGTGCGTCATGTAAAAATCCCTTTAAGTATTTCATTTGGCTTTAAAATGCACTGGATAAAAATTATTCTGTAGTGCTGTTTCGCATCGATAAAAACCGAGGTTCGTCCATCCAGTGAAGAAACTGGGCGTCAAATAGGGAAGTTGCATCCTATTAAATGTTCATATTTTGACTATTGGATATTATTAATTGACCCTCAAAACTAAAAAATTCACCATCGCCGAATTTTAAAACACCGCGATTGATTTTTTAATGATTTTTTAAAAATCCACGCGCTAAAGTGCGCTTTTCTGAAACGTCACGAGCTTACGTCACAGGGCACTAATGGGCAGCCTTCCGCCGAAGATCCCTTGTTTTCGCTACGGACATTTTGAGCGCGCTGATATTTGTATTTTTTAGAAATTCAATAATCCTTTTGAACACACTATGGAGGCCGGATTTGTTAAAGCACAATCTAATAATCTTCCTCAAGTAACATCAATGATGGTATTTGAATATTTCCGAGAGGATGATATATTTAATGTTCCAGAAACGCAAGGAGGTAAGCCTTACGTTTCGTCTTCGAAGCCAACTGCACGTCCTTCGGCTTCTCCCGCAGCGGAAGAGCGCATGACGTCACTTCCTGTGCCATTTGACGTCACAATCGCTTGAACTTTAAAAATTAATTTTAAAAAAAATACTTATCGTATCGCAAAAGTTTTTTCACCTATGGTGTTCATACATGTTACCCTATCATATAAAAATAAAATTGAAAAATCGAAAACTTAAAAGAGATACCACATGAAAGAATGGTTGCCACATCGGGTCATCGCACTCGGTCTGCGAATGATTGGATTCATTAATGAACAGCTCCATAGGAGGAAAAAATACATTCAGGAATTTTCAAAATAGTCTTCTAAATTGCATATATTAATCTAAGGTAACTCCTAGATACTTGGAGTCTTCTTTGGCTATTGAGACACGTCTATTGATAGTAGAGAGTGGCCCAAAGTGGGTAGGTTTTCGAAGAACTCTCAAAAGCTATAGTTTTTGGATTATTATCGCAACAATTTTGGTTTTATTTCCTAGCAGGGTTCTTAAACTTCAAAATAAAAAGTGATTTGTGTATTATTTCAAACCTAATATTTATTTATTATCAAACACTACAAACACTTCAAAAACCCGCTTTGCCCTACCAGGGGGCCCAAAGCGGGTAAGCTTAACTAATTGTGATTTGATACATTTGCCAATCAAATATGAAGTTATAAATGATTAAATTAGTTGACTAGCTACCTATCATTATAAAAAAATATACATAAAAAAGTTATACTTATCCAATTTAAAGTCCATACATTTGTTTGTAATAGATTAAGAAATAACCGATTAAATTAATAGACTGATTAAATTAATAGACTAATTAATTGCCATCATAAAAAATTACTTCTTTTTAAAATTATACTCATCCTATTGAAATAGAAAATTTAAGTCAGCACATATGTCAAGAAATGTTAAATAAATACATGATTAAATCCTATACCCGCTTTGCCCGACCCGCTTTGCACAAAAGCACGTTTTTGATTTTAATAATTATAACTTCAAAATCAATAATTTAAAGAAAAACGGAATGAATATCGTAGTTTATAGGTGGATGGTGTCAGAATAACGTAATATTATTGACAATCAAAAAAATAAATTGGTATTCGACTAATCACAAGTTACAAACTTCATTTTTTAAGAAAGAAATTAATCTTAAAAAAAAAAAAAAAGACTGGTTGCGCCGTGCCGCTTCATTGCTGCTTTGCTGGGACTAATTAAAACTCGGGGGTGTTCGGGTAAACACGACATACATGTATGCATCGCCGTTTACACACTGTGCGGGGACAAACGAAGGCCTACCCGATGTGGGTGATCTACCCGCTTTGGGTCACCCTCCCCTATAGTTAGTTGGTTTAAAATGTTTCCTATGTGTTTCTATCTGTAGAGAGAACTAATTTGTTTTGAGGGGGGTTATTTTTAATACCCTTGACCAGTTCAGAATTCCTCAAAGGAATTTTGTTTAAGAAAATCTGATTATTATTATTTTTTTTTTTTTTTTAATTTGTGCTTGTGCGCCATATCGCTTCGCTGTAGCATCTGTGTAGCAAGCCATATTACTTGCATATGATATCCACAAACACTCTAACGTATTAAGAGACACGAATTCTAACATATTAAATATGAAGACAAAATCTTTAAATTAGAGTTATTAAAACATTTCTTATTATTCCTTAACTTTTTTTTAATGTCACACTGTCCCCTTCTCGCACCGAGGTCTTCCATTTAGAGCTTAGCAGCCCCTATTTCGTTGAAAGTCTGTTTTGACGCGTCAAGCGCTTGCCTGTGAAATCCTTCACTCGGGATTGATGTCCATGCATAAACATGAGCCTCGTCGTTTCAGGAAGCTGGGATGATGCTTCGCAACGAGCTCGTCATCGACAGGCTGTCCCAACTGCCCAACCGATCGCACACCCTGAAGCAGGACGTCGCCAACCTGGAGGCGCAGATCAAGCAGCTGCAAGAAGCAGTCGATTCCATGGAGCGCTTGCAGCGAAGGTGAGATTGCGAGGAAATCTTAATTTTACTTTGAAGAAAAGCCGATTAGGTTTTGATTAAAATACTGTATTGATTTAAGGTAGGCGAACACCCTAATTTTTGAAAAAAAAAAGAAGACGATTTTGAGATTTTGAGAAATTCAGAGAGCCCCAGTGATCTTCATTCTAAATCCGCAATTGTTTTTTAAGTCGGTGAATTATTGAGAAATCTAGAAGAAATTTACTAAACTCAATTGCACTGCTTGTAACTGAAGTTTACTTTTTCTTTCTTGATTTTCTCATAACCAAGTTTTCAAGGTTTTTTTTTTTTTTTTTGTTACACGAACAGCTCTAACGAAATAAGTATTTAACTCTAAAGGTTTGAAACTTTGCAAACATGGTAACTGAACACATTACTCTGATATAAACCTCAAAAAGTTAATGTGCATGCAATATGTGGCTTTGAAATAATGATCTATTAAACTTAGACGGCAAAAAAACGCAATGTTCGGGGGAAATTCTCACACATGTACCCATAAAACCTATTTTTAGTTCATTATTTCCAAATTGGAGGGTCATATCACTCTCTGGTATCTCACAAAGAGATAGACACAAAAAGTTTTAAAAATAATGAAAAAGTGAATGCACTGGAAGTGTAAAGGTGATGGTAGTTTTTTGCTAAAAGTATGGATTTTTAATTAAAAAAATGCCTATCGAAATTTTTTTTTCAACAAAAAAGCAGTCAAAGTGTAATATTTATGTCATATTTTATAACCGTACAAAGTTTTTAAAAGTTGCATTGAATATTGAAGAAAAAAATATTTAGGGTGTTCGCCTACCTTAAAAAATACAAAATTAACGCAAGATTTATTTGAAGTTATTAAGCTCGTCGTAAAAACAATTTAATCTCCAGTCAATAGAATTGTTTCCATCAGTCAAAAGTACTACTTATAGTCACTGAAGTTGATAGAATGAGCAACATATATAACATGGAGCGAAGAGAAACTGTTCTTTTTCAAAACGTTTAATTTTTAAGTAATTTCTTAAAATGTCCGATTTTCAAACAAGGCGTGGTCTTTATGACGTCACACGTGATGAACTTTGGCGCGTACTTCTTTGGGGCACTGAATGCTTACGCTTGCTGTCTACCGGGCTTTCCTGATAATGATAATTAAGAGCCATTGTCTGTAAGGATCAGGCAGGTTGTGATTATTGGGATTTTTAATTTTCTTTATTTTCACATAGGTTGCTTCTTATCATGAATGTAATGTAAATCCGAAATTTGAGTTTTGTCTGACTCACCGTTTTTGAGAAAACAGTTTCTTTTGTTTAGGGGGCGTGGCACATTTTTGCTGGTTTTTCAAATTTGCAGATTTAAATGAGCTTGTTGCTTGAAGCGCCCTTATAATGACATGGATTTTTTAATTCCTAATTACTATATGGTCTTGTTAGATACTATTGCAGCTGTCAAATCGGTGACACTACGAGGGCGACGCCAACAAACTCCGTTTAAAAATGACCGAAAATGAATTTTTTTCTATATTCAAGGCCAATTTTCTCAAAGCGCCTTCATGATGACATCAACATTTTTAGATCATTTTCTAGCCACACTTACATACATCAAAAATATGTATCAAAATCGGTGTCACTATAAGGGCGCCAGAAGATATTGGAACTTTTATTCGATAAATTTCACAAAAACACAAATATTTAAAACCTAACTACAACTGTCGCCGTCATAGCAGAGATCTGATACTAAATTTGGTTGATATCCAACATGTTTGTCTAACATTTGCACAAAAAAAACCGGTGTCACTCCTATTATTTTTAGAAATATAATCGTTCGAAGTTAGTACGTTATGGCGTTTTTTCATATTTATTTATTTAATCTTTTCACCCCCAGATAGTTTTTTTCGAACATATTTATTTTTAATTTAATACAAAAATGTGTATCTTTTAACATAAACATTCTTTGGGCAGTAAGAGCGTCTTTTTCCTGAATAGAAAATGCCCGTTTTGATATAGGTACAGGCGGATGTATTGTGCATAATATGTCTAGATTATCATACCAATACTCATCTTGTTTTTTCGGCCAAACAAATCTATTTATTCCAATTGTTCTTGACATAGATTTGACCTCAACTTGCAAATGGATTTTATACGAAAGATGTATAGAGATAAGCTCTTACAAACATCTTATATAAATGCTTCAAATTTTCAACTAATAAATACCCCTGCATTGCCAAAAGTTCAATTTAATGAAATTGGATGGGCCCTATCTTTACGAGCTCAGTTAAAATTAACTTCAAAGCAGAAAGAGTATTTATAAGAACAATTTACGATTGGTGAAAATACTGGGAAAAAACAACATCCCTGTCAAGTTGCACACTAGATGAGAAATGCAGTTCGTAACGGGGAAAAAAACTGTTCGTTGCTTCAGAGTATTGTACTATGAAACAAATCCTATCCCTTTTTTTTCGGTGGAAGAAACAAAAAAACGAATGCATTCTCAATACATCAAATGAGAATATTGAAGAAAGCGAACATTCAGAATCTGAAACTGAATTTGAGGATAACGTAGACCAAAACGAAGAAAACCTTAAGAATCAAATCAAACCAATTTCAGAAAGACGGTCATCTCATTGAAAACTGCTAATTTTGTAGCACTAAAGCATGGGAAAACATGGTATCCCAGAAAAATAGTAGAAGTTGACCATTTGCAAGTTTAGGTCAAATGCATGTCAAGAACAATTGGAATAAATAAATTTGTTTGGCCGGAAAAACAAGACGAGTATTGGTATAATAGTCAAGGCATGTTATGCACAATAGATCCACCTGGTACCTATATGAAATCGGGCATTTTTTATTCAAGAAAAAGACTCTCTTGCTGCTCAAAGCTGTTTATGTTATAAGGTACACTTCTTTGTATTAAATTGAAAATAAATATGTTCAAAAAAAAAAAACTGGGTGTGAAAATATTAAATAAATAAATATAAAAAAACGCCATAACGTACTAACTTGGAATGATTATATTTCCAAAAATAATAGGAGTGACACCGATTTTTTTTGTGCAAATGTTAGACAAACATGTTGGTTATCAACCTAATGTAGTATCAGATATCTGCTATGAGGGTGACGGTTGTAATTAGATTCCAAATATTTGTGTTTTTGTGAAATTTATCGAATAAAAGTTCCAATATCTTATGGCGCCCTTATAGAGACACCGATTTTGATACATATTTTTGCTGTATGTAAGTGTGGTTAGAGAATGATCTAAAAATGTTGGTGTCATCATGAAGGCGCTTTGAGAAAATTGGCCTTGAATATAGAAAAAAATTCATTTTCGGTCATTTTTAAACGGAGTTTGTGGGCGTCGCCCTCGTAGTGTCACCGATTTGACAGCTGTAACAGTATCTAACAAGACCATATAGTAATTTGGAATTAAAAATCCTTGTCATTATAAGGGCGCTTCAAGCAACAAGCTCATTAAAATCTGCAAATTTGAAAAACCAGCAAAAATGTGCCACGCCCCCTAAACAAAAAAAATTGTTTTCTCAAAAACGGTGAGTCAGACAAAGCTCAAATTTCGGATTTACATTACATTTAAGATAAGGAACAACATATGTGAAAATAAAAAAATTAAAAATATCAACAATCACAAATGCTTTAAACTGTCTGATTCTTACAGACAATGGCTCTTAAGAAACAAATTAACTATTGCGCTCTACGCTTGCTATCAACCATTTAATTGCCAGTACATATGAGTAAAGAAACGTATTAAATATTGCGCTCTGCGCTAATGACATCAGTGAATGGCATTTCATTACTGCTATGTCATGTGCAGAAACGTAAAAAATGAAATTGAATCTGCGCACCGATTAAAATAATTGTTAAAAAATGTTAAACTTTGTCAAATTAATTCAAAAATTTTAATTAAGAAGAATTTTTAAAAAAAAACTTTTAAAATTTCGGGAAAAAAAACCCATTTTCGACATCTTGAAGCCGTATAACTTGAATACTCCTTTATTTTGAAGTTTTCGTTTTGTCCCACGCTCTTAAAAAAGCAGTGGAAACTTAGTTCGAACTACCAGTAGTTCAAAGGTTTTAGACGGTCGCTTGAGTCTTCGAGTTATCCAGAGTTGACTGTATTTATAGACGAGTTAAAATGATAACTTTCAGGTCAAAATAGGAACAATTTGAGTTGGCCACGAATTTACTTTTTTCTTTTGTTTTCACTTGCATAAAAAATTACTATAATTTTTTAGCCATTAGGAGAGCACAAAAAGTATTCCATTTACCTGTTTATGTGTTTGTTAATTGCTATTTAAAGAATAATGATTGTGGTGTGACCTCGGATTACACTGCTTCTTGAGTTTTGATGCTTAAGGGTAACATATTTTAACTCATAACTATCCTTTTATGCATGTGACTTTCTTTCCGTAAAATCATATAATAAATGTATAATGACTGTATTACTTCAAAACATTTGAGTTTCCTTTAAGACAAGTTACCAGTAACTTTCGGTAAAAAAAATCAATGCATACTGAAAAAAAAAGTACCCAAGTTCAAACACAATCTTTTCTCTTAAAATATAAATTTATTCGTCCTTGATTTCTCTGAAATTCTTTTTAACAAAAACTTCGATTACTCAAAAAAATATTAAGATGACCTACACCACTATCCTTCTAACCACGCCATATATGATTGCTAATATATATTTTTAGTTCAAACAGCTCAAAACTTTTGTGGATGGAGCTCACGCTATCTTAATTAAATTATTTAAAATAGCATTTAAATATTTTTCTACAATGTTTATCAATACCATAACACCACTACAATGTTTATAAAATACCAATGACATTTCAACCACTCATACAATTATATAATATTTCTCAGAGATCATAGTATGATGACTGTTTTAAGAATTAAATGCTACAAATGTTAAGCAGCATATTAAACAAATATGTTTTTAAAAGGTTTATATACCAAGAGCGGCCGTTAAAAGTAGCCCGGAATGAAACTTGTTGCTGAGCTTTTACATGACAGCTTTTTTAATTGTAATGCCATTAATGCCCACGAGAGGAATTATGGCGCTGGCTAAACCTCTGCAATATTTAGGGGGAGAGCAGTATTTTAGTGGTTGGTTTTTGTATCATTTATGAGGTATCTCAATATTGGGGATGCTCCAGAGCATTTGAGAGGGTGCGTCATCATCGTTTGAGGTATGAACCTTTCTGGTTGTACTATAATGTAATGTAAATTTCTATTTTCAGTTGCCAGATCCTTTATAAACATAAAGTTTAACTCATATATAAATGTAGCATAAATTCTGAGTTCCATATTCGCAAAATTTATTCCTAACAATCAAATACTTAAGAGTTTGAAGCGCTTTTAAAATCTTTTGGAGATAAAAACTATATTATGTTCTTTAACATTAAAAAATTCGAGCCCTTATTATTGTACATAGTAATGGTTTAGCCTTTTTTTTTTCAGGAGTTTAGAATCTGCTTTATTTAATAAAGCAAATGAACTTCAAGAAGACGTAAGCTTAAAGAAATTCGACTTGCAAGTGGCCTTTATTCATCTTTCTGCAGTTAAAGCACAGGTACAGTTAATACTTTTCTTCCGTTTAAGCAATAAATACGACTCGATTAGAAATATATTTCACTAACAAAATCTCTGTACAGCGTCTATGCAAATAACAATGATTTGGAATCTGTGCATGATTGGACAAATAACTATGCATTTTGATTTAATTTCAGTTTGAATTTTTATCTAGTTTCCCGTATTTTTATCTATAATCTTACCTGAACAAATAATTCATCTGTACAATACAGTGCAATACATTGAATTGTTTCATCGTTTTCTGTTAATCATTAATCTTTACAATGTTGTATGTTTCAAAATGTATACCCTCAAAGAATTTAATCTCTAAATTACTTCAGGTTCATCGTGAATCCAACTTTAATACATCAAATAAAAGATAATGACGGCATGATGATCGTGCAGTGATGTAATAATTTTGAATTGCAATACAACAGTTACAACACTAAAAAATTTTCAACAAAACCCTTAAAACTTTTTTGGAACATAATTTTACTTAAATTATTTTTTTAAAAGTTTTATTGAATGTAAAATAATTAAAATTCGTCATAACCTCTCAAAAAATCTGTGTGCTGTGTTCGATATGAAATCTTAATGATCACTAAGTACTTTACAAGGAAGGAGATTAAAAACATTTTTTTTTTCAAAGGATTATTGAGCTGTGTAAGCATTTTACTTCACGGTTAATTTTGGATATTTTTCTCTTGCTAGCCAAAAATTAATAATGCACTTTTTTTTTTCTCGTGAAATAGACGACCGCAATATCATTTTGGAGTTTCACATGCGAAGTTACTCTAAAAAAACTATCCATATAGTAATTTAACAATTTTAAAATTTCATAGTAATGCCTTTTCATTTTCAAAATTATATATATATATATATATATATATATATATATATATATATATATATATATATATATATATATATATATATATATATATATATATATATATATATATATATTTGCAATTTTATGTTTTAGCACTTAGGTCATAAAATGACAACATTTTCAATTAAAATTACTTGCTAGTTTTGCTAGTTGTAATTTACTAAAACATAGGTCTTTGAAAGCCTTACTTTGATATCATTTCTGCAGTAACTTAAAAAATATAGGATGTTTCTAACTATTATTTTTCTCCCGTAAAAACGAATATCTGAAATAATTTCAAGTCAAAACGTAGCTGAAACCAGCGTATTAAGACTGATATTAACATAAAACTAGTATGTTGTGGCCATCACGAAACTTTCTTCTATATTTTTCTTTTTTTTCTTTTTTCTGATCCCTCCCCATGCTTGACGAGGAAGCAATATTCCCAACAAAAACAAAATTACACATGCAAAAACTTGACGACTATCCCAATGTCTGAATTATTGCAAAAGCAAAGCAAAGAGCGAAAGTTGAAAGTTATTTTAAAAGCCTTGCTTGAATTAATTACAAATATTTTATTTGTTAACAAACATAAGATGGCAACAGTTAAAAATTTTAAATCATTGATATAATATTTCCTATCATTTCCATACAATTAAAATCACGAGAAATACGCAGACGACAATCTATTACGATTTATCTTTCTTATTGTTGCATTAATAAAAATATTTTTATTCGCAAAAAAAAAAAAAAAAAATCAACACCTCTTGGAGCGATCGGCGTCAAAATTGAACCAAAGCCTGTTTACATATGGATTCACATATATTCCAAATTTCAACCAGAACGTAGCATTACTTCTTGAGATAGGGCACTCAAAATGGAAAAAAAGAACGGGTGATTGCACTACCCCCTTTTTAGCTGTTGACACAAAAATAAAATCAGTTCTTATACCCACTAAGGGCTACTTGCCGATAAATTTCATTCCGTTCATTATTTCTTGAGATACAGCAGTCACAATTGACGACAAAAAACGTTCTATAGCTCAACCCCCGTTTGAGTTATTGACACCAAAATTGAATCAGCACCTGTTCCTGTTAATACTAACATATGGACCAAATTTTGTTTGATTCCGCCAGTTACTTCCTGAGGAATAGCAAGCACGCGTAACTCGAAAAACGTCCCATTTCTCACCCCCTTGGAGGAATTCGCGCCAAAAACTAATGGGCACAAGTTCACATAGGGGCACATATGTGTACTAAATTTCGTTCGATTTCATGCGGTAGTTTTTGTTGTAGAGCGGCCACAAAAAACTGGTCACACACAGACGTGACACACACACACACACACACACACACACACACATACACACACACACACACACACACACATATACATACACACACATACACACACACACACACACACACACACACACACACAGACAGACATTTTCCAAAAATGGTCGAAATGGACTCAGCCCACCTCAAAATGTTCGAATCCGTCAAAATTCGAAATTCGAAAATTTGCACGAATCCAATACTTTCGTCTATATATTAGATATAGAAGAAAGTAAAAAATAGTGTTAACCCGTTCAGTTTTGGACTAACTTCTAGCTGAACACTTATAAAATAATAAACATCTGCAGAGATTTGTTTTTCTAGCATCTTACTCATTGAAGAGAACCATTTTGGAATAACATTGTCGAATATAAAAGACGTGTATCTACGAATTTACGCACTTCAAACAGATTTAATATGATGCAGTCAAAACTTGCTTATAACGAGTCCTGATTTAATAAGAACCCAGATTTAGCGAGGAAGTCCGAAATATTTGGTTAGTACAATGTTATGTCTATGGCAGCATAACGCGCTTTTAACGAGAAAACCCCGCTTAAAGCGAGCAATATTTTTGAGATTCATATTTTTTTATTGATATGACTTCCAGCTCAACTTATCCCTTCTCAGAAAAAATCCTGAATCAAACCAAAAATTAGTGATGAGTCTTAAGTACTGAGAAAAAAGGATGGTGTTCTTTTTGAAGTGCAAACTTCTTTAGGCGCGTTGAGCACTTTTGAGGTAGGAAAAAACCATCCATTTCACGACACCGAAAAGCCGTCACCTTACCAACACCGGAATACAGCGCATGCGCGGCTTCTCTCTGCTCCTTTACGGGCGATTTTTTCGTTAAGATTACGATCGGCAGCGCATCAAGTCTCAAGAATCAAATAAGCTGTTCATCGTGAGTTCGGTCCTCACCCTCATATAATGCTTCTGAAGTGAAAACTTCAGGCGCTGGGTATTTTTTGAGATGAGAAAAAACAATATTTCTCATATCGATGAGACATTGTGCTTGCCGTTGCCACTCAGCAAATGGACAGCTAATTGTTACGGTTGCGGTTTATATTTCAACTGATAAGTCTTCAAGCGCAATACGAGAATTTCTGAATGAAAATTTATTTATTTATTCTAAAGACGCTTTTGCATTACTTCAAGCTAATATTGGGAAGAGCTTGATGATTTGCCCGTGATTTTGAGTGGAGATTTCAACATCAACTTTACAAATGATAAAAATCTACCATTATTTGAATTTTTAAATGGAGAGTTGAATTTGACGATATTCGATGATTGTAATCTTAGCATAACGAGTTATAAAAGAGCAGTTGATGCAGTCTTTAAAACGATATTTAAACAGATTCGAATCAAAAATTTTTATTTCCTATTTTGGTTATCATAAACCTATATTATATCAGTTCTGGAATATAATAATGATGATGATCATGACGTAAAAAAATCATGATACTGAATATGAATAATATATATAAATTTGAAAAAAATGGAATTTTTTTATTTAAATAACTATTTTTTTTTAATTTAAATGTTTTTTTTTTCTTTTGAAATAAACCTTGAATTATCTGGCATGCCTCAAAATTCGAATTTTCCGGCATGCTGGTCAATCTCATGGCATATCGGCTTTTCCGCCAAATCGGCTAAAGAGGGTTAATGCAGTAAATTGACTGCGTGGAAAAGTTCAGTATGTGTATTGTCTGTTATTTTTATGCATGGAAAACTGAATAACACAAATTAAGAATTTATTTTCTAATATTTCCTATATTTGCATCAATATTTGCTTTATAAACGAACAGATATAGACCAACCAAAATGCATATAATTGATGCTCGCATTGCTGATAAACGTTAAAACTAGACTATAGCTGATATTTCGAATCTACAAATTATAAAACTTTAATTTTTGAAAATACAATTAGTTATTACACAAATTAAACACACACCACTCATACGTGCGTACAAACATACCAAATTTCTTTTGCATTATTAAGTTTTTACTTCTGTTGGCAATCTCATGACTGCCTTTTTTTTTTTAATTTGAGGAGTAGAGAAGCGTTTAAAAATTACATATTTGTCGACGCCAATGTGTTACTACATTCGATATACATTCTGAGGACGTTGTAGATTAAATTCAAGCAAATGCAGATTTAAAAGAATGATTAAAGCAATGATGATAATGACAAATGTGAAGAAATAGTCAAGGCTTTCGATGCGTAGAAAAACTAAACCTTTTTTTTTTTTTTTTTTTGAAGACGGAGGTGCAAATATCGATTTTTTTCGGATGCACAAGAAATATACAATCAAACAGTAAGACATTTCAAAGCAAATTAACCAGAAATAATAACAAGAAGTAAGTGCGTATAAATTTTTGTGAATTTTTCACAAATTCGTTTTTTACGAGCACTTGGTTATAACGAGTAAAAGTACCTTCGTGCTCGCTATAAGTGAGTTCTACTGTATCACTATTTCTTGTTACACTAAGTACTGAAAAATGATTCGGTATCGTTATCGTTTTTAGATTATTTTATAAGACGTATTTCGAATAAAAAAAATGTTCGCATTTTTACAAAATGTAAAATGTCGTCAATAAAATGTTTAGCTAAATGTTTGTAGATAATAGATCAGTACAAGTATACTCTTAAATTTTATCATTTATATAAATGATCTGGCTAGAGTACAAAGTATTATTCCATCAACAAGGAGTATTATTTCATTAACAAAAATAATAACTGTCTACCTTTCAGCTGGAGTTGTTCGCATCTGGTAAAGGAGAGCATCCTCTGGAGGGTAATCACCTGAAAGAGCGAAAACAGTCCACAGTCAGCACGGGTAGCGGAACTGCTAAAAACAAGTGGTTGAAAGCATTCCTCAACCTCAAGACTGCTAGCAGCGGCAACCTGTCAGACAAGTAAATGCCTTACTTTTTTAAGACATGTAAATGTCTTAATAATCTTTTGTCAATAGGATCGAATTGTAAGAATTTGTTTTCCCACAAAAAGGACTTAATTTATCCTGAGAATCAATGAGGGGTAAAAAGTTTAAGCAATCGAAATTGAGAGTTTTAAGCATTTATATAGGACAAGCATTCCCGTACCCGGAATTGCTCGGGTAATGGAATTAGCAAGGGTTAACAGTGTTTGGGGCACCTAGTTTCGAAAATCCCTTGTAATAATTACTTATTACCTATATTTTTTTCTAATTCTAGGAGGATCCCGGGGCCCCTGGACTCCTTATGTATATGCCCTTGTACTTAACCGATCTTTAACTGTTATTAACGATCCTTTTAAAGTATTGATTATCTTTGCAAACACAGGCCATCCACATTTTATTGTTATACCTATGTTTAAGCAAGAAATTCTTTGTATAACACATTTTTAGGTTGGTTTTTTTTCTGGTGCTAAAATTATTAAGCTGCTTGATGAACAGACTTTGGAGCAAGCTACATAAAATTGGCCGTGTGAAAAAAAAAGTCTTCTTTAAATTGATCCCTGCTACTTTTAATGTCTGTCCTTGTGACTTATTAACGGTTATTGCAAAGCAAAGTTTTACAGGAAACTGCACTCTTCTAAATTCAAAAGCATAGTCCGCCTATGATGATGTTCTTAAAAACTTCGTTTCTAGTTTTGAAAAAAAAATGAAAGCAAAAGACAGAAACATTATTATTTGACTTGAGAAAAGCCTCGAAGAATCACGTGAGAAATAATCGACCAAAAGTTGAGATGAAGTACTGAATAATGATTTGAATGAAGGAATTTAATTTCTCCCGAACTAATTGGTATTTCGAAAAATCCTTTCTTAGTGGATACTTTCGTAATCATGTGGATATGCCTGCCAAATTTCAAGTCTGAGGCTTCAGTCGTATTGGCTGTGCGTTGATATATATATATATATATATATATATATATATATATATATATATATATATATATATATATATATATATATATATATGTGTGTGTGTGTGTGTGTGTGTGTGTGTATATATATGTTATCTCAGGACATTGATTTTTATACATTAAGATTACGAGTGTTGTTTTAAAAGTTAAATCTGTCAATTTTCACAAGGGTTTTTTTTTACACTTAATCATATTTACATCCTTTAAAAATCATCATTTTTTATTAACTTCTTATAATTTCCATTTCAATCCTCAGACTTTGCAAGCGGCATATCAGTTTTTGTATGCCCCATGTCACATCAACTCATTGCCAAGTAGTTGAGGATGACTTGAATCTCTCTATCACCGTATCATCGTTGCTGAAGATGCAGGTTCACATTCCCGGGGATCTTTCTTTGAATATAGGAAAGAGGTGGTAGTCACTATGGATATGTTCAAACAGAGCAACTGGTTAGCTCGTGATCACCGGTGGTTAACCAAAAGAATTCTAATGTATTACCGGTTAACCGATCGTATATGAAAACATTCTATGGATGCTCACCATACTAAGCACTGATGCCCGGGCTAACCGGTTGCTCTATTTGAACATATCCTATATGATGAATCTAAAATTATGAAAAGATGGCGCGGAAAATGTTCGCCGACTGTGGATGAAGAGTGATGTAATATTCAACTTTACCTACGGCAAAATCCGTACACTACTTACAGGAAGTTTTTGTTTCCATTCATGATCAGTTCCGTTATTTGGCGATGAGTTTTAACAACTATAATATGCGTTCTGCGAGTGAAATAGGAAAGCTTGCGATTTTTGCACTGGCAGTATAGAGTCGAGAGATATTTTACAAACCGTTGACGAGTCAAAGTATGAGCACCCAAACGACATGCCCGCATCCTTGTTAAAAAACAAGAGTGCGTTTGGAAACAAGGAACGGTCGCTGCGATACCAGCGCAAGCGTTCAAAAACGCTTACAATGTCACCTACCAGCGTTCGAAAACGCTAAGGTCGCTCTCTAGCGGTCGACCCGGTTGCAACCGCTTGCATCACCTTCTCGACGTGGTTAGCGAGATCACATGTTATTTTTTGGCCAACCGGGTCGTATTTCAAGTTTTATACTCTCTTTGGTCATAGCCCACGTGACCCTTTGGAGCTTCGTTCGCTACTGAACTAGAACTACCGCGATGTAACCACGAGCGATCTTAAACACTGCTGTTCTACCGGCTTCATCAGAAAAATAATCATTGACGTCATAACCGCAATCTGACTAACCACGCGGTGTAACCGGTGGACTGTTTCCGATTCCGAGTCACAACTGACTACAACTGTATTTATGTCGAGGACTGCATACTAAGTGCCTTGCCTCTATTATTTTTTATACCGATAGATGGCAGCACCATCACCGGATCGAACAGTTAATGAGAATTTAGAACCAGTTCAGGAGCTAATAGCTACCTGGTGCTAGCACCCCCAGAGGTATCGTTTCACTTGTAGGACATTGAGACCACGAGCATATTTAACGCTCGCCCAGTCCCCTTTAATGACGACGGTGGATCTTCGACCATCGAGGTTCGAACTCAGGACCCTCCGGCCCCGAATCCGACACTCTACCGATCGGCTACCACGGCCCTAGGACTATTTCCAAACGCAGCCTTAGTAAAGCAAACACATTTGTGTTGCCAACATCAACATGATTAATTTCGTCTTCAGTGCTTTGGAAGACTAAATTACTTTTTGCCTATTCCGGTACATAAAAAGTATTTTAATGCAAATCTGAGACATTAATGTAAGCCTATGATGACTAGTTATAGATCTTTGTCCTTTTACAAGTATTTTAAATTTTGGCATTCGTTTATACTATAGTAGTATTTAAAACAAAATATAACAACTTGACCTTCCACTGGTCAATTATTTGACAATGTATTGTTAAGATCTCTGTAGATAAAAGCTAAACAATCGGCGAAACGAAGATGAATTAGAGTCGCTTTTTTATTTGATTTATTGTAAAGAAAACAAAAGCTCCACAATACGAATGCAGTGCAGCAGTGCATTGTTAGGACCCTCCAAAAAAATGTACACAATGGATGACTTTTAGCAACAAGTGGCTTTTATTTTTCTGTCACAGAGTTTATTTATAGGTCAAATATTTCTTTCGATGTCTTTAAAAAAATAAAGATTTCGCAGATTTTCTATAAGAGGCTTGGTATTTGCCGCCACTAATCGTGAGTAACTGAGTTTGTCATGTGCTATTTTTAAGCGTAGACCCTCCCCCCTACGAAATCGCTATTCATTATCATGTCCATTAATCATATTAATAGTTCTCTGAGCCATTTTTTTCCCTTTGATGTTACTCTCATAAATGCCGTCAGTTTTTTCTCCCAAAAGTTTTTTCTTTGAAAAAAATAGAAATTGAATCCTTTGAAAATAGTCGCAAACAGCTATTCTGGATACATTTCATCTGTAGCATCTGCTAGTTTGAGTTACGATCTTGGTTGGTTGAAGTCATAAGTGACGGCGTTGTCCCGTAAGAAAAAAAAGAAAACAGATTAATAATATATATATATGTGTGTGTGTGTATATATATATCTAGTTTGAATTCTGACACTTTGAATTCGAATTATGTTTTTCGCAATCACGAGTTGCGACAGGACCCTACTCATTGGAGGCTATTGTCTCTAGAAATGGCTCATGTCCTCCCAAGCCTGCCCCTTCTCCTGGACGGTTACGTGTAAGTATGTGTGTAAGGACTTGTTTGTGTGTAGACGTATGTGTATGTAGGAGTGTGTGTATGCAGGACATGGACGCCACTACCTAGGAGGAGGGGATTCCGGTGGACAGTGCTGCTAGTGGAGGCTAGGACCAGAGGAGCAGCTCCGTCCTCCGGTGGTGCTGCAGAGGCCCCTGGTCCATTCTGAAAAAGGAACCGGACATCAAGGACGCTCAAATGAAAGCAATAAGCAATCGTGATTGCTCAAAAAAGTAGGTTCACGTTTACAGATGCAACATTAAAGAAATGAAAGTGAAGTAACGCCGCCCCCCAGCGCCACCACCCCTTGACCCTCTATTCATTGTTTGGAATGAAGCAACGGTATTAGTTTTTCAATATCTTTTTCCATTGTAAATAATTTTTAATTCGGAAATAAATAGCAAATTTGTAGTTTTCTTAATTTTTAACCCCCCCCCCCCCAGCACCCTCCAGAACTGGCGCGGAAGAATTTTTCTCACCTATCCTATTTCCCTCAGCAAGTTTTAGTGAATGAAATATTTTCAACTAAAAACAAATTGATTTATTCTAGACACCAAAGGCAAACAAAGACAAAATAATAATAAGTGGATGCTCCAAATTAAGATCATTTAGACCAATAAAGCTAACTCCCCACTTTTCTATATTAGGATAGCAAAAACTTGCTAGACCGCGGTTTTATCGCATCAGAAAGCCTCATGAATGGTAAAGCGTTATCAAGAAGCATATGCTATTAACAAGCAAAATAGTAGCAGCGTTTTTCCGAAAAGCCTTGTCAGAACTGCCTGATCTTATTTTACAGAAAACTTTGTTTCTTCATAGTTCACCGAAGTTACAAACAGTACAAAAGAAGTTGTTAGTTGTTCTAGAAAACTTTATTTATGTACTTGACGAATTCAAAAAGATAAATGCCGCTGTGTACCGCCATTTTTTCCTGTGATTTGATAACCCTAGAAAAGTCGACTGTTGCCAAATAAGGCCATGAATGGCATTATTAGGACTCCAGTGTCCTTATTTAGACACTAAAGGGTAGAGTGGAAGATATGGTTCAATGCTGTATATGTTGCAAACATGTGCAAAAACTATAAGCAAGTGACCAACAACAAAAAAAAAAAAAAAACTTGTCAGTGCTTCGAATATGATAATTGGTCTTTTTCTTTCCATACAAGAAAATGAGGAATTTTGATAATGGTTTTGAGTTTTATCAAAATGTGGTTTAATATGTTCTAATGGACTTCAACACATTAAGCTATTAATCTCTGTTTTATTATTATAACTCCTAGCTACCTGGTTAGAAAATACAAATTAAAAACTCATTTTGCAGTTTAATTTCACATTTGTCGGATGGAAAAGCCTTTCGCTTCATTTATTTCATGCTTTTTTTACTTCGTATTAAAGGCTGTATTCGTCAAAATATTCACTATATTTTTCGAAAGTTTTTAATCAACGATCATTCGGAACGGGATTACAGAAGCAGCTGATTGAATTTAGATCAGTTCATTATCATAAGGCTTTACAGTGATTAAATTACAGAGAACACTTTTAGTTCTTCAGAAGAACGTGTGATCTTATATTGTATGATAATTATTTCACTGTTTCTTTTTTGAGTCTAAGAATTTTTTGAGTTCTTTTATAAATAAGTAATTATTCGATGAGATTCGTTGAATTAATTTAGGTGTTAGCAAATTCCTTTTAATGTAATCTCATTTACATTTTATTTTATGAATTTTTCAGTTCTTTACCGTTCTAGAAAATGAATCATATATAAATGTCTTATTCAATCACTGTATGTTTTCATCTAAAAATATTTTTGCTTTTCAATAAAAAAAATATATTTATCTTGGATAGCAACAAAATATTTTTAATTGTTTAGTATGAAACATCAGAATATGGGTTTTAGTATAATTATTACTGATATTTTTAATAGAAAGTAATGCGCTTGTTTGCTCTTGAAATATGCTCCCAAGGGGTGTTAATGCCCCGAATTTTCGGTACCTTACATTTTTCTCACAAACTGATATCTTAAGGAAAATAATGAAAGTAAGCGAATAACAAAACGGAATATTTGAATTTTTGATATCTTGAATTCAAATTATGTTTTTCGCAATCACGTGTGTGTGTGTGTGCATGTAGGCGCGTGTGTATATGTAGGCGTGTGTATCTACGCGCGCGCGTGTGTGTAGACGTATGTGTGTACGTAGGCGCTCATATGTGCAGGCGTGTGTGTGTATATATAGGCGTGTGTATATATATATATATAGGCGTGTGTGTGTGTATATATATAGGCGTGTGTGTGTGTATATATACAGGCGTGTGTGTGTATATATATATATATAGGCGTGTGTGAATTTACTCGTGTGTGTAAGAAATGGACGCAACCTAGAGACGGTGCTCGCTGGAGGAGCAGCATCGACTGCAAAGGAAGGCGGGGGAAAAATCAAAAGACGTCATCAACAGTCAAATGAAAACAATAAGCAATTCGTAATTGCTAATAATATTTGGGGTTCTGGTATTCGGATCATATCAGTTCAAGAGCTTAATGCGAAAATCTTAACTTTGAGTTTTTAATTTTTAAAAAAGTCCGGAAAAATTTGTTAACACGGGATTATGAGTTAGTCCAAAAATTATATTCGACAGCGAGTGTTTGCAATTCAAAAATCAACTGCATGCACTTCAAACAAATAATAATTTTTTTTCGATTACCATGGAGTCTATATGAGCTTGTTTGAGGCATTTTTGACAGCAAATCTACAGTAAGAAATTAATTGTAAGCTTTAAATGTGCATATTTCATCAAAATTTCAAATATTTTATTTCAACTTTCAGTATAATGATTCTCTTACGTGCTGTCAGGTTTTCTGAAAGTTTGGTAAGCCAAAACGGAAAATTCTTCATGTTATGAGCTGAAACGATGTGAGCAGAATTGATATTTTTGAAAGAAAGGCTTACATCTACATGAATATAAGTGATACTTTCACGAAAATGTATGAAATTTGTGTACATAGTAAACAATTTTATTGCTGAAATTTACCGCTTATTATCAGCTACTAGCATTCCCGTACCCGGCATTGCTCGGGTAATGGAATTAGCAGGGTTAACAGTGCTTGGCGCACCTAGTTTCGAAAATCCCCTATAATAATTACTTATTACCTATAATTTTTTCTAATTTTGGGAGGATCCCGGGGGCCCTGGACTCCTTATATATAGGCCCTTGTCCTTAACCGATCTTTAACTGTTATTAAAGATCCTTTTAAAGTATTGATTATCTTTGCAAACACAGGCCATCCATTTTATTGTTATACCTATGTTTAAGCAAGAACTTCTTTGTATACAACATATTTAGTTTTTCTTTCTGGTGCTAAAATTATTAAGCTGCTTGATGAACTGACTTTCGAGCAAGCTACATAAAATTGGTCGTGTGAAAAAAAAGTCCTCTCTTAAATCGATCCCTGCTACTTTTAATGTCTGTCCTTGTGACTTATTAACGGTTATTGCAAAGCAAACTTTTTAGGAAACTGCACTCTTATTAATTCAAAAGGATAGTTCACCTGTGATGATGTTCTTAAAAAATTCGTTTCTAGTTTTGAAAAAATGAAAGCAAAAGACAGAAACATTATTATTTGACTTGAGAAAAGCTTCGAGAATCAGGTGAGAAACAAAAACAATATCAAATTTAAAATTCGCTATCGAGCAAAAGTTGAGAAGAAGTACTGAATAATGATTTGAATGGAGGAAAGCCTCCAAAAATAAGGGATTTGAATTTCAATGACAGATTTTAATTTTACAGAAATTAAGGGGTTTTAGTTAATTTCTCCTGAACTAATTGATATTTCGAAAAATCCTTTCTTAGTGGATACTTTCATAATCATGTGGACATGCCTGCCAAATTTCAAGTTCAAGGCTTCAGCGGTATTGGCTGTGCGTTGATATATATATATATATATATATATATATATATATATATATATATATATATATATATATATATATATATATATATATATATATATAATCTCAGGACATTGATTTTTATATATTAAGATTTAAGATGACGGATGTTAAAAAAAGTTTTTGGTTTCATCAGTTTGTTGTTGATCCCTTAATTGCATGAGGGATTTAAATTTTACTGAAACATGTCAACTGAAGCATAGCTTTTTACAGAACAATTGTTCGCTTAGATCTCAAGAAGTTCTTTAAAAGGATACATGTTTTTTCACTGCAGAAGATGAAGAGGAATTGGAAGCTGTAGGGGGTCTAGAAAGAGTTGGCCAGTTGCATCTACTTCTCACAAATTTTGGAAAATTCGTTGGAAAGTTCAGAAAATTTTGCTTTCGTAAAGAATTTAATGGTTACAAGTGTCCAAGGATAGCTGTTGATGTAATAGAAGAAGGAGCTCCCAAACAGCAAGTTTTGGAAGTGGCGACAGTTAATGGATCTTTTTTTTTTCTTTTTACAAATGGTGTTCTCTTAATAAAATCATTCAACCTCCAAAACTAATAAAAAGATGACTGCTAACTGTCGACAATTTGTGAAACTGTACACAAACATTTAAAATAATAACTTTTCATAAAACAAATAAGTTCGACTCAAACTTCATAAAAATTTATTTTTCTTTCAAATAAATATATTTTCGTACGAACACAAGTCTTTCCTAGGCTCTAGTTAGTTATACAATGATTTTAAAGAGGGAAAATCACCTTAGGCCAAAGTAACTCAAACGGAAGGGTAACATTAGCTCAAATTAAAATCAATTTAAAAAGAGCAATAACACTTTGAAAAAAAAATGATAATCATTCAAAAATTTAATTAAAAGTGCTCTAGATGCATGAAAAAGGTTACCATAGCCTATAAATAGGAATAGTAACAAAATATTTGGGAAAAGCTGAAAGAAGTTCCAAAAGGTGGGGCAAAGGAACCCGTCTGCACGGCAATGTCGTTAAATTTCAGCTAAAAATGTTTAATCTGTCAATTTTAAGATTAATTTTCCAACTTGTGTCAGGTATTCTGGTACAGTAGGTATTTTAAAATATCTCACGTAGCTTTGTTGCTTTCAAGAGTTCTAATGTGGTAATCCATGATGCGTCTCAGTCAAAAAATTGTGTCCTACCCATAAACCGCGATTTCCAATGTAGCAAAAGTCAAATAGAGCAGAAGTCTTCGTCAATAAGCAGCCTACTCCCTACATAAAAGTATTAAAGGATCAACTGCGCAAAAAGGAAAAATAGGAAGTAGCTTCATAAAGCCAAAAGAAATCGAACGTTCGAAATTTTTTAATGATTTTGAACCTCCGATTCTATATTACCCTCCATTTGTCTTTTTTATGAAAACAATATGAGTAGCAGTACCTTCATTTGCAAGTGACCATCACCGTTAATTATAGTATGTACTTAACGTCATTTAGGAAATTTATCCACAAATCAATAATACATATTATTAATGGAAATGTAAACGATTATTCCTTAACCCACCTCTTTTTTATCTGTATATAAAACTTCATCGTTGGTATCCCTTCTAACCGCAAGCCGTTACACCAGCAGCTATCTCTCTTGTTCCAACTGAGAAGGAAGATATCTTTCTTTTGTGATTTTTAACTCATTGTTCTGGTAATCATAGATTAGAAAAAATGTAATGGATAAAACACATTCAAGTTCACCTACGGTCTGCCTAATTCTTGGAATTCTCTCACTGGAAGAAAATTCTCTGTCTGAGGCTATTCTTTTGCGTATTTAATTTAAGATGAGGAACTATCAAATTGACAAATAACCCCTGGATGGTCTTAAGTACCCATTAGCCAAAATAAACGGGCCATTTCCCGCTGGTTGACAAGCACGAAACAGCGATAACGTCTATCATAAGGCCCAAACCACGACTAATAAATAGCACCTCTCACAAATTTAATGTCTCCTTATGCAATATCCTGGAAAACTGTGCCATTTCGGAATTTCAAGCCATATTTTATGCCCCGATAAGTGATGCGGTATTGGTCTTCTGCTTCATCTGTCGCAAGCATCAAACTTGAAATGTTACCCAGAAAATTGACTCGACACATTTGACATCAAGATGAATGTATTAAGCAGACATACAGTGGCTCCCAAAAGTGTTCGTACACCTTGAAATTTTGTAGTAAAACCAAAATAACGTAAAACTGAATTCGAATATGAAGTCCAATTTTTTTTCACACCATTCCTATGCCATTCTGAATAAATCCCGGTAGTTTTTTTTTTTTCAGAATAATACCAGATTTTATTTTTGAAATTTGTCAAAAGACGATGAGACAGAAAAAAAAAGTAAGAAAGTCATCGTACACTGAAATATTTTCGAATAAATTCATGATTAAAATGATTATATGAGGTTTTTTTTTATTATTTTTGCATTGTAATGACACTGTAAATTCATTTGTCTTTAATTTTTTGTTTATTTATTCCCTAATATTCAGCTTATTATTTTTAATGGCAGGTATGCGTAGGAATCAACAAACACGAATCGAAATTTGATTTTTTTTCCCTCACAGTAGCCATAAATTGGTTTGAAATGTCTCTAAATTAGTTAATTTATACCATTCTATAGTAAAGTGCTTGATAAAATGCTTTAAAGACAAGAATCGTATCGAAAACAAGGTAAGAAAAGGTCAGCTGGCAAAGTTAACAAAGCGTGATCGGAGGTTTACAGTTAAAAAAACTTATGAAAAATACACATTTGAGCGCTGAAAAAGTTTCTGCAGAATTGAATGAAACATTTTACGTTTAATTTTCACCTAAAATTGTTCGCCAAGTTCTCTGAATGGATGGATTAAAGGGGATCTCTTCCCGCAGAAATTTTCTTATTCGTGCGAAAAACAATAAGCTTACGTTTTACATCGTAAAATTAATGATAAATAAGCTCAAAACGTTTTGGAACAACGTCTTACTTATAGATTAAAATAAATTCAATATTTTGGGGGAAATTGTTGTATAATTGTCAATAGAAGAAAAAATGAGGAATTTGATCTTAAGAACTTAGTTGGGTCAGTTAATCAGGACGGTGAAGGTGTTCTTGTGTGAGGGTGCATAACAGTAGTAGGACTTGGAAATTTGGAATTTTTTGATGGAATAATGAATCATGCTGTTCATTTAAATATTTCATAAAGCAATTTTAAACTATTAACCCAAAATTTGGCCATCGGAAACAACTTTGTTTTTTATCAAAATGACGATAAGAAGTACACGTTTGCGTTTGGTGCCTCAAAAATTGTCCTTAAACTTAGAAATATCTCCTCAATCGCTAGATTTAAACTTAATGGAACATATTTGGAGATATCTGGTGGCTAGATTACGAAAATACACCATTGAAACGAAAAGTCAACTAGAAACAGTAAGACTCGAAGTGCGGCTGAACACTTATTCAGAAATTGCATAAAAAAAGAAAGAAAAAACAAAATCTATTCCCAGACGTTTAAAAGCTGTTGTTGATACTGCATGATATTCTACTAAATAATAATTTTGTAAAAAGTTAGATTACTTACTAATTGACATTTTTTTCAAAGTGTACAAAGACTTTTGTGAGATAAAATTTCCAGCACTTTTTGGTTTTTGATTTTTAAAAAAATAAGGTTTAATGTTTTATTAAAAATTTTCGTGTAGTTTTGTTAAAAATAGATCATAGATTTTATAATTAAATAACTATTCCGAAATATTAATTCTAAGCAATGCATAAGGGCCTATTTCAAAGAAAGTCGTAGGTGTAAGAACACTTTTGGGAGCCACTGTACCTGGATTTGAAACTATATTTAGGATCGCATTTTATACCACAATAGGGTGAACAAAATATTGTATGAGTACAGCGAGAAAATGAGTTTTAACTATTCATTGGACGTTTATTTACATAATACGTCTTGACATATGCATTCATTGCTAAACGGATAGTTACATAAAACTTTGTATCAATTGTTTCGGTGGTTTTTTTTTTTTTTTGAAGGGTATACGGTAGAGCCTGTATATAAATTAGCCGAAGCATCAGCTTAAGTTTAGCCATTTTGGATCGGATTATTCCTTGTTGCGCTGCTAGGGTTACCACAGCAATGTTTCAGATTTCGCCAAATTTGCCAAAACTAATATTTTATTTAATAAACAATTCACATGCGGCTAATAATTGCTTACAGTGAGCACACAGCAAACGCGATAACTCACCAGAAAAGACGACCACTCAAACACGTGCTCCCATCCAAAATGGCTTATCTTAAGCTGATGCGTCGGCTCGTATATAGGAGCCTTAGTATAAGGCAGTGCTGCTCAACCTACGGCCTATCGCTCTTGTGGGATCCACGAAGCAGCTCCGTGTGGCCTGTTGTTATGTTTAGTGTTTCTAATCACAAAATATGTTCTGAAACTTTCCGAAAAGACCGATGATCATCATTTGTTATTATTACGAATGACTGTTTCAAATTTGTAGCCAAATTCATTTCAAAAACACAGATGGAACAGATCAATGCACTTCTAATTAGGAAAATAGACAACTAGCAAGGGTAACAGCAATTTTGTATTCGTTATTTACTTTCGTTTGCCTTGTATTGAAATGTTACCGAGTAAAAGAAATATTGTATTCAAATTTTGTAGTCTTCTATAAATCATGTTAATGTCAGGTGTTGCCCTCGGGTGAAATATATCGGGTAATTCTGGCATACGGAAAAAGGAACAGTCTATGATTAAGGAACCTATAAAAGACACAGTCGTGTCTATTATGCATGTTCATAGAATATCAAGGTCATAATATAGTTCAGCAAAGCCACTGTGAACATTCTTGAACTGTGACATCAGAGCCCACTTTTCAGCCTTGCATTTCGTAACTTATTGTTTTTCACTTGTGCCTCGTTTCCCAACTTTTGTGAGCTTTTACGAGAAGTAGCGAAAAAAGAATTCGTCTTTTCAGACAAATTACATATCCATGGGTTCAACAATCAGATAGTATCAAATATATATATATATATATATATATACTAGCAAAAATACCCGGCGTTGCCTGGGTCAGTAATAATTGTAAGAAACAATCGCTACTTTCTTCCGTTTTTTGTTTTAACTGAAAGAACTCAAAACACACCGCTTCCACGTGATTAAAAATCGAGCTTCTTCCTTACCCATAAAAGTAAAATAGCAATAAGTATAAAGAACCAACGAATATTCATTTAGAAACGAAAGCACGAATTTCAGCATATAAAAATTTGAAGAATTTCCGAAATATGAACTAACAAAAACAAAGATCACTTTAAAAAAAAACGCGCGCTTGCTTTATTTAATTAAATAGTACACACACACACACACACACACACAAAAAAAAAAAAAAAGCTCTCTACTATGTTTCCCTCTGGGTGCGAAAAATAGAGTTTCCAAATGTTTAAATGACTTTAAACTCAAGTTTGCTGCGGAGAAGCCTTGATACAAAATTTTCATTATGATTACTTCTAATATTGCTGTTGTTAGGCAACGAATTTTTGTAACAGTGGGGGGCGGAAGTTGCACCGCTGTATCCCAAGATCCTTAGCTTCTTGATAAGTATTTTAAGATACATCTTGATTCAAAACACATTCTATTATTGAATCTCAACTGGTTGCTAATTTAAACTTCGATATTATTGCAAGTTTATGAAGCACGTCTTTGAAATTGCATTAAAACATGAATTAAAATGCAAACCAATCCGCCAGCAACTTTATACGGTCTCTTTGCGAGATTGGTGAAAACTATACTCGCGAAGCGATCATCATAACTTCGCTCATCATTGCCCCGCTGTATCCCATAAATCCGGCAATTTCATCTCCTTTTTACCATAGACGGGGCCTCACTATGTATATTTATTTATCTAAATTTAATCATAACATGGGGAAATTACATGAACTTTACTGTTTTCCAACATAACTTTTTTAAACTAAGGTTTTAATTAATAAATTATAGCCTAAGTTGCTCCCTGATAATGTATCTATCTATGATGAAAAACTCTTTACAATCCGTCCAGTAGTTTTGAAGTTTACCCCGGACATACCCACAGAAGTAGCCCTTTATGTATAAAGATGAGGATGCAATTCCTAAGAGAGCAATAAATGTCATGCTTGCTCCAGAGAGGCCTTGATTCAAAATTTACATTATGATTACTTTTTAATATTGCTGTTGTTAGGCAACGAATTTTCAAAACAATGAGTTTAATCTTTAGTCATTTGATGTGGAAATTACATGACATTTACCGTTTTCGATCACGACGTTTTTAAACAAAGTTTTTAGCAATAAATTATAGCCTAAGTTGTTCCCTGATAATGTAGCTATCTAATTTGAAAAAATGGTTAAAATCCCTTCAGTAGTTTTGAAGTTTACCCCGGACATCCGGACAGAGATTAGCCCTTTATGTATAAAGATTATATATATATATATATACTAGCAAAAATACCCGGCGTTGCCTGGGTTAGCAATAATTATCAGAAATAATCGTTACTTGCATTTGTTTTCTGTTTTAAGTAAACGAACTTAAAACACACCTTTTTGACGTGACTTAAAGTCTAGCTTCTTCCTTACTCTTAAAACTGAAGTAGCAGTAAGTAAAAAGAGCAAAATAGTATTCATTCAGAAACGAAAACACGAAATTTAAGCGTATACAAATTTGAAGAATTTCCGAAATATGAAATTAAACTTCACATGTTTAAAAAGATTTATCAGTTAATACTTATTATTATTTTTTTTTTACATTGAGTCTTACCTTCTCTGTATGTCTATTGAAGAACGAACTGTTTAAAAAAATGTAGCCGCGCGCCCGTAATCCCCTTAAACTTGCTTTAGTCATTTTGGAAAATCTGCATTATTGTGGGTTCTAGGTGCGATTTAAAATATTACCGAATTTGCGGGAATCGTTTTGGGATACTTTGGATAATTCTCCCCCTCCTTACTTTGTAAAACGGTATGTTATTAATTTTTGTTAAAGACATATTGTCGCCATGCTAAGATACTTTTGGTTGCCATAAAATGGCGCTAAACAATTTCATCCGTAGTGTTTCCAAAATAAGTAGTAAAATTTGGCGATGGTTTGAATTTGTGCATAAAGTCGCATTAATGGAAGTTTTTGTGCTGTTTATGGATTTGCTTAATTTAGTTCCTGGATTATTTTACAGTAAAAAAAGTTTTTAAAGATTCTTTGATTGACGATATTTTGTTTACATGGTGAAAGCTGACAAACATTATTACGTAGTCTTTGACTTCAGAAACCGTGACAGTTGAAAAAACTGCCAAATGCATCCGCTACTGAAATCTTTCTGCATAAATTTTGGCGAGGTTTCTGCTGTTAGATTGGATAATGAATAAAAAGTCCAATCAGCACAAATAATAAAAAAAACCCATTAATTACACTAAAGTTCCATTTAAATGGAAAATAATCAACCAAATCTATAGTTAATATTAGCCAATCTTGGGGAAAAAACGTTACTTTAAGATTTGACTTGAGAAAAGCCTCAAACAGTCAGACGAAACACAAAAACATTCAACAATTCTAACTATGAACTGGGAGTTGAGATGATACACTAAATAATGAATTGGGTTAAGGAAATCCTTCGAATATGGAACAAAAAAAGCCCATAACTTGTTTTTCATACAACTTAGAACTTTCTAACAGATGCCATCTTCAGCAGAAAAATAAGCGCTTTCGATGGACACATAATTTTAATACGTGCACGTATTTTTTCACCGTCATATTGGGGCATTTATGCGAATATTTGGACAAATTAGAATAAAAAAGGAACTATCAATCGGATTTTTTTCGAACTGGTCTACAAACCTCCCCAGTACCAAAAAGAACAAACGGTGAAAGTTTCAGCCAAATCTGCCGGGTAGTTTCTGAGATCTTAGGGAACAAATTTACCAAAGTCCATTTTTATATATATAGATATATATATATATATATATATATATATATATATATATATATATATATATATATATATAGTATATATATATATATATATATATAGTATATATATATATATAGTATATATATAAGATAAAATGCCAGTGTTTAATCTTTTAAGACAAAAAGTTTATGAAACGGAATTATTCCCAACTTAATCTCAAAGCTTGGGCGTTTTTCTCTGTGTATCTGAGCGTCTATTTTCACTCCTTCTCTACCAAAAGCCCTAAATTAATAGTCCAGGCGTGCCAGACATACGTCATAGTTTAAAGAACCAAAATTTTTCTGCGTAAGGACATCACAGCAATTAAAAAAGATTCGTCTTTATTTAAGCTGAGTCACGCTGTCTTTGGCAAGAAACAATTGGCAAATGTGCGTAAAATGGCTGCAAAAACTAAAAGTCATAGATTCATTCCATGGCACGTGACCTGGTGGCCTCCATCCTATTTGAAGGACGTTTCAGAGAGGTGCAGACATGCCTTTGAAACTAAATCATGCGAATTTTCAACTTCTAAGACACAAATCATGAATATCTCTAGGATACCCCAAAAAGAAAAAAAAATTGTGGACTCAAGAAAGATATTCAATGCGGCAACCGCGCCAAACATGGCAATTTGTTTTACAAAGCGGATCTGCCATTTTGGAACCTTTTTTTTAAATTGATCCTAGGTCCTCAGGATTTGTGTCTTGGAAGCTGAAAATGTGTATAGGTTAGTTTCAAAGGCATGTCAGTACCTCTATAAACATCCGTTCAAATCGGAGATGATCGGGTGGAGACGGCGAGGTCACTTGACATGGAATGACTCAGTTTTTGCTGCACCTTTTGCTACCTGTTTCCTGCCAAAGTCAGAGCGACTCAGCTGAAATATTAATGAACCTTTCTTACCTGCTATGATCTGCTTACGCAGAAAAATTTTGGGCTTTTATACTCTGTCGTAGTTCTGGTGTTCATGGGTTCTTGCTCTATAAGCTTTAAATCATTAAGCTGGATCTGTTAAGTTGTAGTACTTGTGAACAAGTTGTACTACTTTCGAGTTATGTACTATTTAGAAAGGAGTGATATTATAGCATAATTTTTTCTCCGTATTTAAATAGTAAAAAAACTAGAGTTGTTAAACTGTAGTTATGAATGGTCACAATGTATTATTCAGAAAATAGTAATGCTATAGGATAAGTTTGTTCTTGAATTCAAATTGTGCAAAGCTAAAGTTGTCAAATTGTAGTACTGAAACGTCACTATGCATTATTTAGAAAGTAGTGATATTATGGAGTAATTTTGTTCTTGAATCCAAAATGGGAAAAGCTAGAGTTGTCAAACTGTTGTACTGAATCGTCACCATGCATTATTTAGAAAGAAGTGATATACTATAGGATAACGTTTTCTTGTATTCAAATTGTGGCAAAGCTGGAGCTGTGAAATTGTAGTCATAAAACACCACTGCATTATTTAGAAAGTAGTGATATTGTGTGATATTTTTTTCTCATAATATATTATAATATAATTGTATCGTAATATAATGTAATTGTTTCTTAATCGATTTATTTCTCGTTCCTTAGGAATGATGGTGATAAGAAAAGCAGTAAAAGCGGCTCCCGACCTTTATCGGCAGCGCCTGGAACTTTAGAAGTTCAACATGTCTTTCAAGAGTACACTTACAAAAAAATTACTGCCTGTGATCATTGCAAAGAAATACTTAGAGGTGAGTTGCTTTTGATTCATCTTCAGTTTCATTAGGAGGATTTTTTTTTCCTGGTAAAATTACATACATATTACAGACTACTAGTTATTGGTTGCCATGGCGTGTTTTGGAATTAATGTTTTAGAATGAGCAACTCATGCTTTTTCCAAAACAGCTGCTTTTATGGTCAAAAAAGGTCTTTGTTTCATTTGAAAAGTTGCTAGTGGTTCAAATTAAAAAGAATATGAAATGACAAGAATTTCCTTGAGTCTTCACTGCAGTAGACTCTTAAATATCTCTTGAAAACGCTGAAAATAGTAAGTTTCTATCATTAAAACCTTTTTGAAAGAAGGTACATAAAAGCCAGCAATTTAGCATTCCGGGTATACAAGGTACCGACTCCATTTCATGTGACTATAATTTAAGAAAACGCGGAACAAAAACTTTTAATTCAATTAAAAATGTAATCATGCCCTTTTTACGCTAAAATGAGTCAAAATTGCATGATTACAAACTGAAAATTACTGAATAGCGTTTGTGATTAAAACTGACTAATAAATAGCTGGAGGACAATATGAAAGTAAAATCTATCCGAATGCCCAGTAAACGAGACATGAGTTGTGAATTGTGATGCATCTGTGAACACTAACTCATTTTAATCTTCCTGTTGTACTGTTACGGATAAAATCGAACGTCAATTAATTATGAATATGAACCGAGTTGAACTTACCGAGAGTTTGTATAAGGAATCTGTCAAAGTTTAATGAAAAGGTTATAAACTGAGCGATGTCATGCTAAATGTAGGTAAAAGTAAGCATGATTTTTTTATAAATAGTTAAGATTCTATTCAGTATTGATTCTTATAAGTGACCTAGGTTTCGAAAGATAACATGAATAGTAACAAGTTTGTTGCATTTGGTTCATCTTTTACAAAAAAAAAAAAAATTCTGAATCATTACGTTTAAGTTAAAATGACATTTTTATGAAAAATATATTTTTATTGCATCGAAACTAACAGAAAAATATAAAATTAAAATTGAGAAAAAAATATTGTAATCCATACGTGTTTTCAGTAATAATTTAACAGTAGTTTCTGTAGACAAAAATTCAGTTTTGGAATTGGTGAATCATCATAATTAGAAGACTTTTTACACAACAAGTATCTTTTATTTAAAAAAAAAGCAATTCCTTTGGTATAGTTATCTAATTTCAGTCTATAATCGCACATGTTGAGTTTACAGCTTCATACGAGGCAGTGAGAAGTTCTCTAAAGTTTCGAGTAAAATACATTTTAAAGTTTAGATCCTATCTAAGCTTTCATTGATTTTTTTAAGCACTTTTAATATACTTGGCGTGATTTTCAGGGGAAAATCTGAGGCCTGCTTTGTTTATATCTCAGCAACTAGACCACTTAGAGACTACAGGATTTCACTAAATGATTTGCTTAATCTTAAAGTTCAACTCACCGTTAAAAAATTAAATTCCAAAATAAAATTATTATTTCGATTAGGATGGAGAGCAGAAAAAATTATGTACTTTCCCCGTTAAATAATTCAATATAAAACCCATTGTTACAAATTTTGTTTCCTTACAACAGCAATATTAATAGTAATCATGGTAAAAATTTTGAATCAAATATTCTCTGGAGCAAGCATGAAATGTATCCACTATCACTGCTTTCTTAGGATTTTTATCCTCATCTATGCCAACAATCGAAAACAGGGCTAAAGACACATATTAGGATTTTTATCACGAGTAACTTGTACGTTATGCAATATGAATTAGTTTCACAAACCTTTAATATTTAAATGGGTCTAATTAAATTAACACACAAACAAATCTTAGAAAAGGACAAGGATTAATTTTAAGGGCCAAATGCTTCAAGTTTTAGACACGCAAATAGTTTTTTTTTTCCTTTTGGTATGAAGCATTTATATGAAATAAAGGTGTGAAATTTCGTCATGATAACATTATTTTATTTCTGAAATACATTTAAACTAAAAAGAATGAAACAACAGAATTTAAAAAAAGCACTTTTTATAATGCACTCAAAAGGAAAAAAATAATTTTTCTTGGTCAGAAAGGACAATATTTGAGTATTCCTGTAGTTTTCAATTATTCCAAGAAAATGACTCCACAAACGAAGAAAACTGCGGCACAAGTCATTTCAAACCAAACTTTCCCAGAAAAATATGCAAGTTTCAACACTCAAATTTCCACCAGACTAGAGCCACACTTTTCCTCGTTTGTGGAGTCATTTTCTTGGAATAATTGAAAACTACAGAAATACTAAAATTGTCCTTTCTGACCCAGAAAAGTTATTTTGTCCTTTTGAGTGCATTATGAAAAGTGCTTAGTGTTTTTTAAAAATTCTGTTATTTCTAAATCAGTCTGCATAGCAGCACCCACAGAGCTACTAGTATCATCTCTTGCTCTGAAACAGAGGAAAGTTTATATTACTATTTTACTGATTATCTAAAAATTTTAGTTTTGGAATTTACATCCCTTTGCTTCTCCCTGCCTCATATGTTCTTGAACAGACACTACAAGCAAGTAGTACTTAGCAAGTGTTTATAAAGTGTTTTCGTTTTGTCGTGTACCAATTTGTGCTGTTAGTAATGCAATTGTACGCAAATAATGTTGATTTACTCAAATGAAAGAAGATATTTTTCATTCTAATCATAAATATTTAATTAGTATTGTAGCTTCCCTCTATAGTCATTATTTTCTCCTCAGTAAATACATATGCGAGACATACTTGTACTTTATTCTATCCTGTATTTTATTCGTCCCCTCTCATTGCTTACATAGGTCATTCTAGGCAAGGTGTGAAATGTAAAATGTGTAAATTGAACGTTCACGCTGAGTGCCAAGAAAAAGTTGGACCATGTCAGGTAAAACTGTTCTGCTTCTTATCCTGAAAACTTAAGAGTTAACATTTAGAGAACGGTTGTAGCAATTTAAGTTTTTTTCTAAAACTAGATTTAAAAAAAAATAATTTTATATAATTAAAAACTGAACGTATGTATCTATGTATGTATGTCCAAGTAACTTCTTCCGAACGCCAATGAACTGACTATCGAGCCAGGTATCGATGGATTCGTAATCTTCCCGTCTTCATATTTGGCTATTTCACATAATCTACCGATAATAATTAGCGGAGTATAGTCAATTAGAAACTAATATTAATTATGACTCTTAGATTTTTAAATAAAATCCCTATTTTTTCGAAGGCTTTCCTCCATTCAAATTATTATTCAGTGCTTCATCTCAACTTTCCGTAACAATGCTTTTATTAAAATTTGTAGTTGTAGCGCGAAGAAAATCGTTAAATGAAAGATCTGTCGCTGAACATTTTTTTCTTGAATATAAACAAATAAAATTTTGGTTTTTGTTTTGAGACTTTTCCTGCAATCGGGGGATTTAAAATGTTTACTTTTTGGGTATTTTTCCGCAATCTGCCACAAAATTTTACTGATTTTTTTTTTTTTTTAATTAAAGCTTGATTGTTGAACACGCGTCACTAGACATAACAATTATTTTGAGGTGCACCGTGCAAAGCCGGGTGACGCAGCTAGTAATAAAATAAAGAATTAATTGTTGTAGCAGTAAAAAAAAAATTTAATTGACTCTATAGTCATATAGCTACACAATATAGTGTTATGCGCTTAAACCTTTGGCTTTGGAGAGGGGTTTTTTTCTCTTCGTGTTTGTTTGTTTAGCGATCTTCCAATACTTGAAGCGCTTTAAAAAACTTTTAAGTATATCAAAATATAGTTACTAACAACTCAGAAACCGATTGAGCAACGAAACAGGTTTTTTTTCCATTAAGAAGCTTTTCAATTATTACAATTTTTAACTTGTGATTAAATTTTTTAATTCATGATAACAATAATTATTATAATGTATAAAAATCTTATTTGTCTCGTGTTTTGAAGAACTCCTTGTAACTAAACCGAATTACAAACGTGAAATTTTTATTGAAAAATTACACAAAACATTGGATTTATTATTCGGAACCTTTTCGCGTAGATTATACATTTATTAAGCCGAAGTGAACATACTACTGATATTAACGATTTAGCCTATCTAATTAAATAGCTTCACTTTTTATTAAAAAGTAGCTGGTCAGAAGAAGGTTTTGCATTCTAAAAATAAGAATAATTAATCTTAAGGTAAATTAAAAATCTAAATACAATCAGCATACTTTTTTTTTGGTAGTACATATATGTAAACATTTTATGCTATTGGCAGAAAAAAACTTTTAAAACGTCCCTTTTGTCAGGATATTTGCATTTTATTTTCTACATGTGCCTTTTAGTTAAATACTTAGACTATCAAACAGCACCTTTGACTCTTACTAACAAATCCACTTTTGGCGATTCCTATTCTATACCAAACAATTATTGAAGTTTTCTTTATTTTTTGTTTGAATTAAAAAATTAAATTATAAGTTTCAAGGGGGTTTTTTCTTTTAAAATAATCATCCTTTCATTTAGAAATCTGAATTTTTAAACGTAATGAAATTACAGTGAAGGATTTCCGTGCAAGAAAGCAGTTATTGGAAATGTAAGTATATGTACAGCATAGGCTTAGCTTTTAGACAGAGCGTTTCTTTTTTTTTTTCTTTTTTTATGATTTAGGAGTTGTAACAAAAAACTTTCCACATAAATATTCACATGATTACATACCCCCATGGAAATATTGAGTGTAATAAATTTTATTAAAAACTGGGAACACGAGTTGCATACAAAAACTTTTGAGATGAATTCAGATTTAGTAGGATAGCGACACCAGTAACAGACATGATTAAAACATCGCTCTCAGGTTAACTCAATTTTTTGAGCCTTTTAATGAATTTAGACTTTTTAAACTATTTTTCTCTCATGGAACAACATCTCATCTAACGTTTGGCTGTTTTGGATCCTCTGAATCTGTTAACTCTATTTTTATGTGCGCCATTTCGAAAACAGGTCCGAGCCCCCAGTGACAGACACCAACAATTCTGATGACACCCAGCAGCATACAGAAGGAGAAAAGGATGTGTAATTGACAGAATTCCCCTTCTCTCTTCAAAATGTGCAAAAGTTCTTTATCTTTAGATCTAAAACCTTATTAAATTCAAATTAACATGAAACACCGACAGACCTCATGGTGGCTGTTCATAACCCCCCACTACTGCCTTATAAATACCAACTGGCTCATAAAATTCACTCTGATAACACTAGATGGTTGCACCGAATACATGGGCCGCAACAACATCAGTTTTACCCACCTAAAATTCTTATTATTTAAATCCAAACTTTCAACTGCCAGTTACTAGACCACAGTCTGTTTCTGGTGCCGTTATCCTAGAAGGATATTTCAAAGTCAGTTCTATGAGGGGGCCGAAAGTCAATCAAATTTGGCGAATTCTCTAATAACTGGAAAAGTTATTTTGTAATATACTGATGACTATTGTACATTTCTTTCAGCCGAAGCCAAGGTTACTCCGTCGCCAAAAATCAACGTCGGAAATTGAGACCAAAGTTCCGGCGTTGGAACCCGAGGAAGAAAGTACGTAAATCAAGCATCTTTTCAGATTTATGATCATGAAGTATTATTTCAGATTGTATTTATGTATTTTCAAAAATTGTTAAGGGGAACTAAACTGCTAATGCTAATAGCTTATATTTTTTGCCATTTAATGCAAATGGTTTTGTTTTTGACTGAACGTAAGTGTTGTTTAAAAATAATGGAACGTGAATCAAAATATTGATCTCTGTACTATCAAGTTGATCTAGAAAATTTTATCTTGCCTATGGAAGCATTGAAGACTTATTTACAGGGTATCGAGAAAAAGACTGACTGTTTTTTAAAATTTATAACAGGAAAACGGTAAATGATTTTAAAAAAATAACAATTCTTGCAGAAAATTCATGTGGTGGGCCATAAATTCCCCCCCCCCCCCCGAGTTCCAAATTTTAGTTGAGAATTTTTCCAATAGATGGCGCTGCAGATAGTATGCTCGTAAATTTAAAAAATATATAGAAAATTACATCATATCTTTTTGAAAATAATGAACAAAAAAACAAAACAATATTTTCAAACAATCATCGGCTGTAATCCCATTTCGCAATCTCAGGAAAAAATCAGTGAATTTCAAATCTTTTTTGACTTACCGGCTTACTATGTGCAGCGCCATCTATTGAAACATTTTGAACTAAAATTTGGAACTCTGAGGGAAAAAAATTAGGGCCCACCACATGAATTTTCTGCACGAATTTGTTTTTTATCATTAACTGTTTTCCTGTTATACATTTTTGAAAACAGTCAGTCTTTTACAGGACACCCTGTAGAAGCTACAGGGAGTATGATGTTTTTCCACAGAAATGTTTGACTATTCATTGTAACTGTTGGATAAATCAGTAAGTGAAATAAAGTCTAGGAAAATGCTAAAAAATTGAGAAAAATCTTTTTAAAAATATGTATCATAAAATTTGAAAAACATAAGAACGTTTCGTCGTTTTTATATATAAATATTGACCCTATAAATATTTAAGAGTAAAAAAAATGAATAGTATAAAAAATAATAGTTGCCGAATCTAACGGCGTAAAATATACATGTAATTTACCCTGGAAATGAAAAAGGAAGGTTTTTCAAATATTTCTGATCGACAGAAGAAATCATACGGGCCTTAATAAAACAGAAAAATATCTAAAACGCGTATGCTTACAACTCATTTTCACAAGAAAAGCAGTCGAATAGTTCACGGTTTTAACTCTCCCCCCCCCCCCCCCCACGCTTTTCTGTTAAGAAGTTTTCTCATGCTATGCTAAAAATGCATTTTGTTGAACGTCTGTCATTGCTGAATGTATTACATTCTAATTATCAGTTAAAAGTTTAAAATCTAAATCATATTGCATTTCGAAAAAGATACTCATAACTTAAGTATAATAACGAATAGTAGGGGTATCTATCACACGCTTGTTGTTACTGTTTCATGAACATCGGACTTCAAGCCAGTATTTTCAGTAAGCCAGTATGTTTAAAATAATGATTGTAATTTCGAATATCTTCTGCTCTAATCGTCAGGATGCAGTCAAGTTTGAAATTAAAGCTAATTTTAGAGTCTGAGATCATTTTTGTTGTTAGAAATATTGAGTTTTAATCAGAATTTCAATGCTTGTATTTATTTCAATATGGGTGCAGTCCCTTATCAAAATTGTGTTTTGTAAATTTAAAAGATACCAATATCGAATGACGTGTGTGCTTGATGCGCTGAGTGATAAGCTATGTTTTTTTTTTCCAGTAAGTTACCGCCCTATAGCCAGGGCTAAGGCAGAAATACATGAAACACACCGCCAGCTCAGTCATTCCAGCCGAGGACTGCAGTTTCGTGCTTATTAGCACTCATCAGTCCGGCTTCCGAAGTGACTGAGCAGGAGATAGAATAACCTCTTAAGGAAGCCAAGAGTGCCAAACAAACTGTATGTTCTGTGCTAATTACATATTAGCTACCAGTTTGTTTGGTTCTCTTGGCTTCCTTAAGAGGTTTTTCCACCTCCAGCTCAGTCACTTCCGAAGCCGGACTGATGAGTGCTAATAAGCACGAAACTGCAGTCCTCGGCTGGAATGACTGAGCTGGTGGTGTATTTCATGTATAAGGAATGTTTGCCTCGTAAGATTGTATTAAAATAAATTGAAGCATGTTTTTCGATATAAAATCTCTCGGTATTTAATCGCTTCCTTTTTCGGAAATGAATACATTTGGAATATGTTCATACATTTCAAAAATTGAATCGAAAAATAAGAGTTTAGTGTTGGCGAAAATAAAGTAGCTAGCATTGCTAAGAAATTAAATTTCCAGTTTAATGACAAAATAAAAGAGTTAAAACCATGAATTAGCAATAAAGCTGCTTTTTTTTTTTCATAAACTGCGTTTAAAACGTTTACCTGTGAGTAACAACTAAAAGCCACGTAACGAGTAAATCTTTTTTATTAGGCTCTAAAAAAAATAAAATTCAGTAACCACAAAACGCGAGACACATCTAAAGTAAACTCAGAATAATTACAATTGCTGTTTTTCTTGAGCAAGAAAAGAATGAAGAAAAGTTAATTACAAGAAGCGTGGGGAAAAAAATATTCCTCTCAACATATATTATTGAAGCTCCTAGGATTTAAAATAGGCTTGAATTTAAACTGCAGTTTCCACAATCATAAATAATTTTTCCACATTACCAGAACGCAACTTTTTCAAACGACCTACAGATTCGCCTAGGAGGGGGAAAAAATGAAAAACTCATTTAAGCTAGCAGCACGTTTCTCTACTCAGAGTCGCCAGTTTAAATGCGATACTATTTTTCACGTACAATATGATTTTTCCGTGAATATATGAGTTCTCATTTTAAAGAAATTCCCCTTCGGTCTGCCCGTTCTTTTTCAGTAAGCGATATTGTTACTTTAGGAACAGTTCTGAAAGATTCATTGATACTGAAGAGGTTTTGCAGAGGAATATCATCAGCGATGGCAAGAAGAATCTTTTTGGAAAAGTTGAAAGCTTAAGCTAGAAAAAAAAATGACAATAATAAAAAGCTCAACAGAAGTTTACATCAGCTGTAACAAAAATCAGCTTTAACCTCATCAGTTATGTTGAATTCATTATGGCATAAAGAGCACGAGTAATTGTGGTAAGAGCTCAAAACCCATTTGTACATTTTTATGTCAAAATTTCTTTAAAATATATTTTTCCCCCAACAACCCTAATATAAACCGCCCCCCCCCCTCTTTATAAAATCTAAAACTATTTCCGTACATTCAAATGTTAAATATTTTGAACAGTTCAAGTTTGAATGAAGCTTTTTCAAATGAAGAAATAATAAACATGAAAGTGAGGCGTCCTGTGATTGATATCTTTTGATCAAACAATGATTTGATCAAATCAGACTAGTTCCTCAAAATGTAAGGTTGGAGATGGAGGCAACAGATGCACATTTTCCCATTTACCTACGGTATAGTCACGTCAATTTTGGGCAAAAAATAAAATTAAAAAAAAAATACGAGATGAAGGTAAATTTAACACACGTTAAAAATCCAAAAAAAAAGTAAGTTACAGGTTCATTTTTGTTTTTCTCAAAAGAAATTCATGGCACGAATCCTGCCAAAGATTATAACCTGAGCGCTGTTTCTCACTTGCGAATTTCGACGAATTTTTAAACTGCATTTTCTGCGGAACAAAGAATAATATTTTGATGCTTTTTTTTATATATATATATATATATACATATTGTGAATACAGCGACTTTTACACGTTGGCATTTACTTATTCGATCTACAAATGTCGCATGACAATTTTGATTGCTGCTAAAATCACTTTGTCAATTTAGCATTACATATTTGTTAGATTGTTAGTACTGTAGAATTTTGTAGTGAATAGATTGGTTTTAGCTTCATGTTTTAAAGTAAACATTTGTAGTTTTTCTGAGTAGATTTTCTGTTGAAATGAATGAGAATAATATATTTCGAATTTTGATTTTCCATATAAACTGTAGAAGGTTATGTTTATATATTGAAAAAAACACACAAAAATGCACATCAATGTTATGTTTAGGTACAAAGAAAATCAATTTCTTTTAAATAAAGGAATAATCCTTTGGAATTAATCTATTAATAAGAACTGTTCCTTAAAAAAAGTATCTTCTTTATTTCTAAAGTAACGACAAAGCTCAGACTCTGTAAAATTAGAAATAAGGCTATTAATTTTAAAGACTAAGCGTTATTAATAGATTTCGCTACTGTTAATTCCTTCTATTGTTCAAATTTTTTTAAGAGTAGGTTTGTGGAAGCTTTTGGATATGCTGCTATGTTTCCTCCATTGAATAAATTTAACAAATTAAGTTTTCTTTTGGGGGAGGGGGTTCACACCCAGCCCCAGTCGCTGGATTTACATTATAATGAAATGCATTTTAACAACCTCTGATCAAATATGCAACACATACATATAGAATTACAAATTTTCTTCGGGTTTGAAAAATTGGTTCCCCCCCCCCCCCACACACACACACACAGCTTATGGACAATGCTGTTTTGTAATGTCTAATGCTTGCAATGTTCCTGAAACAATTTATTTTCGCATTACGATGAAAGATAATACAATTACAAACCCTTACAGAAAGGAAAAAAGGCAACAAAGTTCAATCACAGCTAAAAAAAATGCCGTATCCGTGTCATAAAATTTATTTCTTTTGACGCATGTGAACCGTGCTCGCGGCGGATTTTTTTATGCGAATCCAGTGCTTTACTTCTAAGCTAAACGGACTTCAAAGCCTAGAGGAGGGTGCGGGGACCTAAAAAGTAAAGGGCACTATGTCTTTTTTTTTTTTTTTTTTTGAGCAATCACGATTGCTAATTGTTTTCATTTGACCCTCTTTGATGTCCGTGCCTTTTTCAACCTCCACCATCCTCTGCAGACGCGACTCCTCCCGGTAGCCGCTGCTCCTGGTCGGTGGTGTCCATGTCCTAGACACACGCACGCTCATACACATACACACATACGCACTCACACACATGCACACACACCGACGTGCATACACACATATTTACGCACACACACAAGCCTACACATACACTACTATATACACGTAACCGGCCAAGAGGAGGGACAGAATAAGAACCAGCGAGAAGAAACAAGCGAGTGGGGTAGTAACCAATGAGCAGGGTCCTGTCGCAACTCGTGATTGCGAAAAGCATAGTTTGAATTCAAAATTTTAGAATTCAAATTAATTTTCCTTTTTTTTCGAAATCGAAATTAAAGCAACATGTTACTAAACTTTTTAAAATCTATTCAGAGGTGTAAAGCATTAACATTTTGGCATGCAAAATTTCAATCATTTAGCCCCTTAGCGATGATTCAGGGATACAACTCATCACGAAAGAAAAACTTTAAACTATCTCCTGATTTTTTTTTTTTTTTTAAATTGCCGTTTATCTCCGAGGAACAACATGCTCTCTGCACAAACGCCCCAGCAAATATGTTGGATCCCATAAGCCTTATTATATAATTAAATCACTTTATCTAATAAATCATCATTATTCTTAAAATTAACTTAGTGTAGAGTTTCTTTAAATCTTATTTGGAGCTCATCAGTGGGAAGCTACAATTTATAACGATATATACCACGCAATAAATAATTATAAAGACTGTGACGTCATTTATATTTTCTGAAGGTTTTTTTTTTATCTCCCTGTCAAATTAATCTCACAGAAAGTTATCGTATTAGTGCGCGGAGATGTGAATTTCAATGTGCTCGGAGATTTATCGCTTTAGAGAAGAAAGTAAATGTGTCTTGTACTTCGAAATAAAATCTTTACTCATGCAAATTTGTTTTACATAAAACATATCAAAATAAGAATATGTGAATGTTTTCAATGCAATACTATGGTGTCTACGAGTATAATCATATTCATACAATAAGTTACTATCATATAACTGAATATGTATCGATATTAAACAATGCAATTCTAACCATTGGTTAGTATTCCTTAGATTGAATAGTAATTTTTTTTTTTTTCGGTGGAGTAAAAGTACGAGTTAGAAATTTTTCATTTATTTTTCGTCGTAAAAAAGCTTACCTACTTTCCTAACGTTTTTCTAATATCTCTTCCTATGAGATAAATTATGATCCGGACGTGGAAATGTGCTTAGTTATGATTTAATACTAAACTAAAACCTACAAGTTTTAAAACGACGAAATTTACAGCACACTTGATTCAATCAACTTCAATGCAAAGATAAGTTTACCTTTAAATTTTCTGGCACCTAGCCTGAGGCACCTAATTTCAAAAATGTATCAAAATTAAACAATATTTAGCATTGATCAAGTTAAAATGTTGTAAAGAAATTATATCAAAAAAATGTTAAATAGTTTTAAAACACGGATCGATAAAGTGAAAATAAGCCACAAAATCTTTCTAGTATTTTCATATTTGACCCGACCACGTTATTGTTTCTTGAAAACAAAAATAGTTTCAAAAAAGTATATTACTTTCAACTAAGTTTGAAATTTTACAGATTTTAAATAATCAAGCAAAGAAGTTTTCAAAAAATCAACAAAATGCTTCACATGCTGTGTGTTTTCTGTGTTTCTTTTAAGTTGCAATGTTTTCTTTCGTTATTTATGCTACTGTAAATGTAGGAATGGCTTTTATCTTTTATTTGTGCTTTAAACTGTGATTTAAATAAACAATGCCAAATTTAGTTCACTTTATTCATTCTTTATATTCTTTTCAATTTTTCAGCTTCATCATGATTACCTATCTTTTCACCCCCATCATTTTATGTGCTTTGCTTAACATAACCGTGCGTTCAAGTTGTTCTGTTGTCTCAAGTTCTTGCTTCTTGTGTATATGTCTGCATGGGATTTCATATGCATGCTTGTTGAGCAGGCATTAGAATGCTAAAATGTCCAGCTCCTATTGGATGTTACTTTATTACGTCACTAACCTAACTGGTGAAAGGAGTCGCTAACACAGCAGAAAAGCCTGCTTTGCTTTTTGTTTGTACACTAATTTTTGTCCGTGTCACCAAATGGACAAGAAGTGTTCCTTTTGCTCCAGGCACAAAAGAAAATCCTCAGCTCTATAGCCAAACATGAAAATATTTTTTTTGCTCTTCAAAAATAATGCATTTTAGAATAGATTCAATGCTTCAAGTGTCTGGGAAGATTGTGGAATACCAGAGTGGATGCTTATAGAAGCTCTGATATATAATATCAAAATAGATGCCTTCTGTGTCATTGAAGATTCTAGAATAAAACAAGATTTATTTTGCCAGGTAGGTTGAATACAGTTGAAATAAGCAGCCTAACTTACTTTGAATAAGAATTTTATTTTCTAATTGCTGGGGGGAGGGGGGAACGTATTTTGAAATAACGTAATACAATTTTAACATGTTTTGTTACTTCTTTAAGCACATGCATGTAATCCATCTGATATTAAACTGGCGGAATAATAAGTTCAACCTATTAGCATTTTTTTAAACTAATGTTGCCTCAGAAATCAATTTTTTTCAAAAAGTTTCTCTCTCTTTTTTTCTTTCTTTTCTCAGTTTAAATTTTTCACTTATTCAATTGAACTTTTGCAGGATCTTAAAAACCACGGAAAAATAAATTTGAAAACAAATGTTAGACGCCGAATATACCGATTAAATAAGTTTTAATTGTTATAAATACTCGTACTACTGTAAGCGAAAGTTGCTTTGTGTTTTTTTTTAGGGGGGGGGGGGGGGCTCATTTCGTTTAAACCGAAAAAATCGCTTCAATCTTAGATATATTTACTACCATATGTAGCTATACACTTCGGTTATTTAACAACATGTAAATGTAAATTAAATGTAAAAGTAGGATGCAGTTACAGACAATAATAATAGTCGCAAAGTCACCACTCAATGAAGTTGAACTTTGTGACAGTTTTCTATTTAAACGTATAGGAAAAGCATGCAGTAACAATGAGTATTTTGTGCTGTAAGTTACCACCCCAAGCCAGGGAAAGGCAGAAATACATGAAATACACCGCCAGGTCAGTTATTCCATCCGAGAACTGCAGTTTCATGCTTTTTAGCACTCACCAGCCCCGAATAGGAAGTAACTGAGCTGGAGGCGGAAAACCTCTTAAAGGAGCGAAAAGAGCCAAACAAACTGGTAGCTAATGTAGAATTAGCACACCGATTGATAGAAAGTAATGAAAACATCCTATGGACACTCACCGTGACGTCATCAAATCAACTAACCAGTGCAACCGGTTCCTCGATTCGAACATACCCAATGTTGCACTATAAACTTTGATTTTAAAATCCAGAACAAATAAAAAAAATGCATACATATAGAAGTACAGTCTTTAAAACTTCACTCACAATTTACAATTTAAAAAAATGACAAAAATTAATTCTGAATGCTTTTGATAAAAACATTACCTATCGTTTCAGACTTTACAGTTTCATAACTTTACGTTTAACCTTATCTTATTAATCTACTCTAATCACTTTTAAAAACATCTGTTGTTTCTTTGTTTGGGTGGATTTATACTGTATAAAACTCCCGTGCCATAAACATGTCATCGGGCTCTGGAGGTCACTTCGAACTTTTCTTCGGTCGTTTAACAATAAACCCCAGACCTGCTTCTCAAGAGCTTTCCTAAGATCAAATCATTTTCATATACGATAGCAGCATAATTTAAAGCTTCTATTACATTCTTTAGTTACTTGTTATAAAGTTCTTAAGTTGCAAATAAATTACGATTTGAATTGTATGTTTCGTCAAAAAAGTTACCTTTACCAGGAACGGACAACTGTTCACACAAAAACTGCAAACCACTGACGTTATGACAATTTTTAACTGTCACACAGTCCCGCCATGAAGCTTGCTAAAGCCAGACTGTCGTCCTGTTAACGTCTTGATAACAAGACTGGCGTCTTACTCCTGTCTAATTTTGGAATGTTCCAGGAATAAAAATATTAGTTTTCGTCAAAAAGCAGAAGTGAATCTACTAATGGTCAAAAAATGGCAAATTGAATACAAATACACGCAAAGGCGGATTTAGCTTTTGATTTTGGAGGGAGGTTAGTCATTATAGAAGCATGACTGCAGAAATAGAAAGGGGGTCATAAATGTACTATTCGGCCACAAATTTGGTTTCTCCCGACAATTACTTTAAACTGAAGTTCCCAAAACTCAGTTTTAGGCTTTCTTTGATTTAAGGCAAGATTATGTCCTGGCTTTATCTGTGTTCAAAGACATGGTTGTATTATTGACTTCGTACATTTTGGACGTTTATTAAACGGAAATAAATATAATTCCTAATTTTGAAGAAATTTATTGCATGAATACGAACAAATGTGAAATAAATGAATACTTTTGCGCAGAGAAGTAATAACCAACGTTTTGTAGCACAAAATTATAGATTACTGCAGACAAGTATTTCGGGGTTTCAAGGAACCCATTTTTCAATGCCAAATAGTGAGTGTTTGGATGTAAAGATTTTGGATGTAAAGATACCCGGTAACTTTTATCGGGTATCTTTACATCCAAAAGCTCTCTATTGAAAAACGATTCCTTGAAACTCTGAAGCACGTACCTGCAGTAATCTGTAATATTGGTGCTACAAAACGTTAGTTATTTCTTTTTCCGAATAAATGTGTTTTTCAGGACGAAGAAAATAGTTACTGTGCATTTAAAAAGGAGAAATCACCTGAACTTAAGCGGTATATTTTGTAACAAAAGCTAAATGCAAGACTCGGTCTTATTTTCGGAGAAACACGGTCCGAAATGCGATTCCATGTGCACGAAAACTTATAGCTGAATAAAAAACACGCGAATTGAGAAGAGTGATGAGAGGGAGCAATATTGTTATGGCAGAGGCTATTTTAAATCGCACTAGAACACAAATCATCCTCATCCTAGATTTATGTACAAGGAATGTCATTTTCTGCTTATACAATATAGTTGAATAGCTTTCTGTTTGATTTCATACTTACACTAGTTTTTGAGATAGGATTGTGAAGTTAAGCTGTGAAAAGACTTATTATGCAGTGCATACTGATTTTCCCATGTAATAGAAACCAACGTATATCTGCTCATTTAATAAATTGCAATAAATTTCCATGTGTTCCACGCTGTTTACGCTTAAAATGAAAATGGATGAATTCAGGCAAGACGAAATGTTTATAGTACTCCTGGAAATCAATGTTCAGAAAAAAAAGGTCGGTCTGCTTGGGGGTTTATGACAGTCTTCGTTTTCGTCATAACTTGATGTAGGCAAACGTGATGTGACGTCTTACCTTGATGGCATTCTTGAATAAAATATTAGGTCTATCGGATCGTGGTGAAAAGTAGAGTACGTAATTTTATTCCTGGATTTCAGCTCCAAAAGGGAACATAATAAATTTTTGCAGAAAGGGTGGAAATTTCAGGAAATAAAATGACTAGGAGAACAATAAACTAAATAGATGCAAGTATATTTCGAATAATTTTCTTTTGGATAAATGTTGATTGGAAAAAAAAATCTTTTAGACCTTTAAACTATTGAAAATAATAAATATTCCTTTTTTTTTTTTTTTTTTTTGAGCAGAGGAAGTGGAGTGTTTTTCGCGTATTTACAAATTGATGTATTATCCTTCTTTGAACCTTCTAAAAGTTTTAACTAGTCAGAGATGGACATTAACCTTAGTTGAATTCTATAGGAAGTTATTTTTCAGTCTTATAAAGGGTTTTGATAACATTAGGGCATATTACGGTATGTTTAGCTAAACATATTTTGATTTTTTTTTCTAATATATTGCGAAATAATCTCAAAAGTTAAAAATATAATAACCTCGCTTAATGTAGAGTTCAAAATGACTTGGCCAAAAGGTAAAATTCACGTTGTTTGAGACATCTTTTAGAGACCAACCTTATAACCTATCTTCAACGGGCATGCTTTTAGCGTGCATTCTATAGTGAAAAGACCACCACACCAAGAATAGTACAGTAAAATTGGGCCAAAAAATGACCAAATCCAAACATCCAAAAAAAAAAAGGTGAAACCTGTTGCAAATACTTCTTACCCTTCCAGCAAGAAGGGGTAAAAAGTCCCAGCACTTTGCGCGTCGGGTTTTGGGGGGAAGGGGGGACGAAATAATCCTCTATATAATAAAAATTTCTATTACTTAAAAAATCTCAAACTCGCAGAAACCACTCTATAATAGTAAAATAATAAACTCTCACAGAAAAAAATTCTAATTAACAGGGGTGCACAGGCGGGGGGGGGGGGAATGGGAGGGTTACGGAGCAGCTTTGCGTCATTGGAATTTTTAAGGCAGTTTTTTCAAGGGGTATTTCTTTCTTTTTTGAGGGCTTTTATTCTGGATGGGTACTCCGTCACACTTAAGGGGTGCACCATTGCTTTTTTGGGGGGGGGGGGATCCTGAATTTGCAATCTAAAAACAACGATTGCAGTTAAGTTTACGAAAAAATTTCCCTGATTTCAACTATTTCAAAGTACAAAATGCCACACAATGAAATGGTAATGTCAGAATGATAATTCTAAAAGATCTAAGCGAGCTCAGTAACCAAATTATTTGTGATTGGAGTTATTAAACTGTTTAGAGCGCTGGAAAACAAAATTCCTGTGCAGCATAAAAAAGTCCAAATTGACCAAAGTTTCCCTACTTCTTCTTGATTAACTTACTTCAACTTTTCTACAATCTTTTGCCATCATCGTAAGGGGGGACAAACCGAAATTGCCAATACTGAGACGGGCAATGCTGCAATTCTGCATCCTCTAAGTCGGTGGGGGTTCTCATTTGCAAACACCGAGCTACCTCTCTTTTACGCAGCTGGTTATGTGAATTATGCTAAATATGCGGACATATACTTGTAACACTATCTGAAACTTTTGAGTACATTATGCGATAAAAAAAAAAAATTTGATCACATCAAACATCAGCTATCCAACTATGTAACGCAGTGACAAATTCAGGTGGTCCAGAACCTGTAGTGATTCAACGACAGAACAAGTCTTGATGGGAGCAATACAACAATAGAATGCTAAATATTTAAACCTTTTTGTTTCCCAGTTTGGAAATCACAATCCGTTTCTAAAGTCCCCAGAAGTTTCCTACCTCTCAAGTTGGTAGTGGTATTGCTCGCTGATGATAAGGTGAGTTACGACGAGAACATTAACGTTCAGGTAGTAACATCAAAGGATATTGAAGGCAAACAATTTTGTGGCATTTTCTTTGTAAAAGAGGTAAGCAGTTATGTCTTTAGCTTCTGTTACGAGAGTAGTTACTATCTGTAAAGATGTGTAAGCCCAAACCATCTTTTACACCGAATGGTATGAACAGTAAAGATGGAATTACAAATTGTTAAAAAATTCTGGTGCGAGTTATGCGCTGATCCTCCATCAGTATTCGATGAATCTGGTTTCAGAAGGAAAGAAGACTTGTATCGTTAAAGTGCTATTACCTGAAGCAAAAGGTTCATCCACCATCACAGAACGAACAGCTGGTGTCATATATGAGGCAGTGAGAAGCAAAGGGATGTAAGTGGACATTTCAAGTTTTGAATAAAACGCGTTTAAAGATAAAATCCTCGGTAGACTTTCATTGATTTTCTTCTATAAATCATGCTGTATAGAAGCAACTACCAGGTCTACTAGTACCATCTCTTGCCCCAAGATAGAGGAGAGGTTCACCAACCATTTGTACTGGTTATCTCCAATTTTTTTAATTTTGCCACTTACATCCCTTTGCTTCTCACTGCCTCATATGTAATAGATGGAAGATACCTGCTTGATCATATATTTGGTAATGATCTGTAAGCTTCAAAGAAATATGCCAGCAATGCAGTGTATAGGTAACTTGTAAGTATGGGAAAAGCCAGTGTCATTTTTGATGGGTGCAAAGAAAGCACCACAGAAATATAATGTGCGTCCTATTACAACAGCCAAGCCTTCTGCTCTAGAAGACTTTCTGCGTCTCAAATCTTGTGCTTGCTCTGAGGGGTTCATTGGATATAGTGAATGTTTGAAAAGTCTGAAAGTGGACTGAAGTGCTCAATTATATGCACAGACTGTGTTAGACATATCTGCAACAATAACGATTTTGCTGAGGATGTAGATTCCAAAAAACATCTTGATGACGAAGACTTTTTGTTACAAGCTTAGAAGAAATCATTTGAAAGCAAAAAACAGCTCAGCGTAATTTTTCTGGCCATTTAATCAAATGTGCACCATCAGAGGGGGTGGGGGGAGAAGGATAATATTTTAGTATATAATTTCGTTTTGGGAGGTGAACTACTGTTCTTATGGGGTGAACAGTCCTGATTTAATGCATTTTAGATTTGCATGAAATAATACTTCTACTTGAAATAAAGGGGGGGGGGGATTTATTTTATTTGGCGGAGGGGGGTATGCTGTAGCTTTGAGAGGAGGTGCACCATCGATCTTGGAGGATGGACACACTTGATTTCTAACTTTAACTTAGCATAAAATAATGTTTCCATATGAAATGTATGGAGGGGGTTTCGGGGGTACTGCTTCGTTTTACGGGGATAGGGGGGCTCTGTAGCATTGGCGAGTTATGTCATCCCTCTTTGGGGTCAAACATCTTTAATTTCATGCTTTTAAATTTAGTATAACATAATTTTAAATTTACTCTAAAAATTCTGGAAAAATACCCTAAACAGCAATTTTTAGCCGCCCCCCATTCCAAAACTCGACGCACAATGGGGTGGGACTTTTTACCTGTTCTTATTGGGAGGGTAATAAACAATTTGCACCAAGTTTAGCTTTTTTTTTTTTTTTGGATGTTTGGGTCCGACCCCTATTTTTACTGTACTGGCTGATTTCCAAGAAAGGTTGGTGGAAGTGAAAAACATAGAAAAGCAAACGATTACAACATCAGGACAAATGATTTATTTATTTATTTATTGCAGAGTTTGGGCCGTTAGAAAAAGAGGATATCAGCATTTATTAAAGCAATTTCAGGTAAAAGCTATTGTAGTGTTCGAAAAGTTCTTGACATATTTTAAAAATTCATATTAAAGCAACAATTTGTCATTTGAATATGCGGTTTGCGCTAAAGTAAATATGTGTAAAATATGTCAAGGGCGCCCATATGCAAAATTGTAAGGGGGTGGGGCTCAGATATTTTCCCCACGGTTTATCAGGATATTTTCCCCAAGGAAACTGATTTCAGTGCAGATTAGAGTTATTAAAATTTGACATTTTTAATAACTTATTCATTAACGGCTGGAGAAAAAATGCTTTTACATTTTTACAGAGAAAAAAGCACTAAAAGCAAGGAAGATCTAAATTCTAAGGGGGGGCTTGAGCCCCTTTTGCCCCCCATATGGGTGCCCTTGAAATATGTATAAAATCGAAATTAAAAAAGGAAGAACAGAAAAATGTGTAATCACAACTAACTGCTGTATCTCACAGCAAGAAAACAAACGTCATGTTAGGTGTTTAATTATTTTATTTATTAAACAGAAAGCAATGCCTTTCATTACCAGAATTCAATGTGTTCGCCGTATGTTGCTCGATACTAGAGTTCATCCCATGTCCACAAACGTAAACTCTGGTAATGAAAGGTATGTCATAAGACGTTTCTTTGAATGACGACCTTAACTAGAGCTTATTTTAGTGGTAGAACTTACAACAGCAGTACCCAGAAAAATCATGCTTGGGTTTAATTTTTGATTAGATCTTATTTTCGTACTTTTCTATGGTTTTTCAGCACTATTTAAAGTGCATGTCCAGTTATTGCAATAAATACTTGTCTTATTTTTAGCACATAAATATTTTTAAGTGTACCGAGTAAAGTTTTACTTTTATATTTATTAATTTATTTATTACTAGAGGACCCGTCAGACATTGTTCTGTTCAAACTTTGTAAATTGAAAAGTTGAAAAATTTCAATACACTATCAAGTGTTTGAATTTTTTGTTGAAAAAAAAATTAGGAAAAAGAAAATGTTTTAAACTGTTGGGTGTCAGAATGCGTGTATTAATTACACAACTTGATTTATCTAATGCCCACTGATCAATTGTTTTATTAACTATTTTTTCTCGCGTACTTGAAAGATCTTCATAGATTGTATGATTTGTTCCTTTCGCCATACTCAAAGGATAAAAATCGTCCTCAGATATTAAGTGTAAAAAACTAACTTCCCATCTAAAATTAACGACAAATCACGCCGCAACATCCCCCATGTAAAAAAGAATATAACAATCGAAAGAATATCGTTTAAAAAATGATAAATTTAAAAACAGTTCTCTGAATAACTAACTCATCTCCCTCCCGATGTAAAATAAACACATTCTTCAACTAAAATGACTAAACACTCTTTAAAAACCAACAACAATTCTTCTCAATTTAAAATATTTCGCCAAATAAACAAAAAATGCAATAAATTACATTAACAGTAGCTTCAAAATGCAAACAAATAATACCGCAACTCTATTGTTTATGGCCAAATTCGCCAAGCTACCGCGTTACTGTAATCCAGCCGATCAGTGAGCGAAGCAAACTCCGATCGATGAGCGTCCGATCTTTTGAACGAAAACTTTTAAATCTTGCTCTCTCGCTGAGCATTTGTCTCGCTATATTTTCTTGCGTACTTAAATAATCTTCATATATTGGGGGATATTTCGATAATTGGGAATCTGGCGCGGTCGTCTCATTTTTGGTGTAAATAATTTAATTTTGGTAACCCTGCTGATTTATAGTAACCTCATGTGAATAGATGTTTCCGATCTCTTTGATTTGATTTGCAAAGAAAAATACCTCTCGCGCAGGCGCTGGAACCAAAAATTGACGCCAACGAAGAAAGATCGCCAGATTCACAATTATCGAGATATCCTCCTGTTGTAATTTATCTGGAGGAAAATAAAGTTTGCTTCGTCTTTAAATTCCACCGTCTTTCCCTTTAATAATGTACTGATTAGTTTGATAATCCTTAAAGTATTCTTGACATTGGTGCCAAAACTCAGATGGATTTGAGCTGAGAATCAAATGTTGCTAGGTACGGTACTTTCTGATCATTTGGTTATTGAAAGAAATCCGATTTCTTTCAGTACTTAACTTTAAAATATATCACGAGACCTAAAACCGTCGCTTTCAAGAAATGAAGGCTTCACCCTCTTTCTCTCTCTACGTATTATCTATTCTCAAATGCCATGTCACAGTAGGAAATTTCATTATAAAAAGCAGAGCTGGTTTTCTTATTGTCCTTTTTGCAACGGGTTAAATATTTATTTCAATTCTCGCTCATTAATAGGCTAAAATAAATATTAATCATTTGGGAAATGTAACCATCCAATGTTTAAATTAATTAATTACTTAACAAAAACGTTTCCGATTCGATCCATTACGCTTCGAAACTATGCTTGCCACAAATTAATTACACACAAAAAATTTGATCAAAATCGGTCCAGCCGTTTAAAAGCCTTATGGTGACACACGTCCGCACAGAAGATTTTTATATATTAAGATAAGATTTAATGAAAACACGCTTGTCTAGCGCATATTCGTTTTCTTTTAAGTAGATGTTGCCATACTACTCAAATAACATTTGTGCTTTACCGCCTGTATGAAAATGGTATATATATATATATATATATATATATATATATATATATATATATATATATATATATATATATATATATATATATATATATATTATATATATATATTATATATATACATACATATATATATACTGTCTATTTAGCCTTTTAGCAGACCTAGTGCGATCCCCCGATAAGGCACTTACATGTGTCACCATTAAGGCGCGGATGTCAAAGGCACGGATAATTTGGCCGCCCAGTTTCCACCAGATGGAGGCACCTGTGCTCTCTCTTGATGCGAAATTCCACTAGGAATTTAATTTTGGCGAGGGAATTCTAAGCCATTCGAATACCCTAGCGATCTTTTATATGGCACATAATTATACGACATGGGCGCTGATGATTTTCTGCATCTCTAAAATCCACCGACTGACCACCTCAGGCCGGCCAGAAGCCGGGTCCACAGGCGTAGAAGGCCAGCGCCTAACCATTTGTTAACTCAAATTTATTTCAGTCACTAGGCAGTTTTAATTTAAGTTGTTTACCACTTGAATGTTTTAGGATTTAGATTCGCTTTGCTAAATTGGGAAAATATAAATGAACTTACAGCGATACTCAAGGGTCGAGTTCCAATAAATTTCGTGCGAAAGAAGGTGGTAGATTATGCCATTGCGAATTTTACAGAAACTCCAAACAACGGTGAATCCAAGAGAGAGAGCAAAAAGAATGCGTGTACCACTTCCCTCGAGCTAAACCTAAATTTAAATTTGCTTATAAAAACACTACACCTCTTTCTTAATCTCGTTTCATACATGGATTTCTTGCTTGATGAGTTCGAAAGGAACTTGATGCCTTCTTAAGCAATAAGGGCGTATCTGATTTTTTTCTTTTGTCGTATCTTTTTCAGTTATAGATAGTAAGCAACGCCGTGAGAAGCATTCGCGTTGAAAGTTTAAAACCCTGCTGCAAAAAACACATGTAACAACACCATACGGAAAATTAACATATTCGCCATGTAGAAAATTACCGAACTCAAACGCTCACGAACGCATAATCTTCTAAAGTTCTATGTGTTTAACGGGTGTATGAAGTGTCTGGTGTTATACACTAAAAAAGCGAAGAGCATTCCCGCTGCATTAATGTAAACTCTTAAATTGTTATACGCAAATTAATAGCCTTAAAAATGCTGTAAGTGTAACTCGCCCAAACAGGGACTTTATTTTCGCACCCTTTGGTTGAAAGCCGAACGCTCTACCGACTGAGGAATCCCACACACCTTTTCAGCTTTGCAAACGGAAGTTTTTAATTTAAATGAACGAAACCATCAGGTTTCTTAAGTGGATTTTTTTAAATAGGTAAAATGTAAACTCTACTTCTTTACTTTTCTCTGGAATCAGGGAAAAATCTTTATGACGACCTTTATTTTGGGCAAATCTAACCTGGCAGCACCATAAAACACCTTTGAGAAGTAATGATTAGACTTACAATGCATTTGTAAAGATAATATATGTGGATAAATAAGAATCGATAGTGTAAATACCGATTGGTGCACTCAAAACAGTGCAAATAGAAGGAGAGTGAAACAACTAATCAAAAAATGCAGATAACCAAGGGTTAATCTTTTGACAAACGCCTTCCTTGAATAGGAGGGCAGTTTTGTAGTAGTTCCACTAATTTTTGGGTCGGTAAATGAGATCAAGATTTTTGCGGTTATTCATTAGTATCTTAGTAAAGCACTGAAAGCATTTTTCCGTAACGAGGTCCAAAGTTTAAACGTATCCAGCTCATTAATTTTTCATATGTGTTTTGCACCATTTGCAAGGTAATTATAATTAGTCCCACTTCCAAAATGCTGTACAAAGATAACCACTGGTCAGAATGCATTTAAACTTGAGCTGAATGTACTATAAGAAAGGAAAAACTGTATAGCATAAGAAAAATCTCTTTCCTGTCATGATGTGTGCTGATCTTATAATGATGTCAAAGCAATTGATTTCCTCCCTCTTCCAGATTTCACTTCAAAAGAGTCTTTCTCTTTGAAATTCTCAATCATTTTCTTCACATCCTTTTCAGGTATCCGAATACGACGAGTCATTTTTCACGCTCTTTAATGACCAGAATTTTCTTTAGGGTTGCTACGTTGCCGTACTCACAAAGGACCTTCTTCAACAGAGTATGATATTTCATTAAAAGACACATTTAACTTGGGACTTTTTTTTTTTTTTTTTTGATTTCATACCATCCCATTGAAGAAGGGACTCTTCAACTATAATTAGTTCAAATTTGAAGTCATTGTCCAGTGACACTTTTTATGGTATTTTGAATGGAGGGCTTTAATTACGTGTGAAATCACCTGTATGTTAAACATCGTCTATCTTGATTGGGACTTCTAAAGCAAATCATTATCCGAAGTTCCCTACATGGTTTGGACTTGTTGGCAGATTTTAGTCCCATGGTTCTGGTTGATGACTAACCAGTCTCGATTCGTAACAGCGAAATGCAAGAAATGAATTTTTGTAAACAATTGAGAAAGCATTTTCATTCACCCAAAACAAAATTTGAAGACGTTACGATTGTACAAAATATTTATAAACTCCGCTCGTCCTCCATCCCTTGACGAAACTCCTGAATTGGAAATTTGATTTCAATCAGCAAAAATTGCTAATTTTGCTTTATTCTAATTGTGTTAACCAAATTGCGTTTGGCTAAGAATTGATTTTCATACTTCTTCCTCCCATCTTTCAGGAGTTACACAATCCGGAGGTGTGGATCCCGTCTACCAGCTACTGAAGCAAGCCGGAGACTTGGGCGGGGCTCCCAAAAGGGGGGACAAGGACAAAGACTATTCACTTTGCGCCTCCCCCCGAGAACACGGAAGCAACAGCTCTAGCCTGACTTCCCTGCAGCAGCAGCGATGGACTCGATCCAACGCCTCTTCGTCGGCTTCTTCTTCGTCGTCCTTTCTCCTCACTGTGTCCGGAAGTCATCCGGACCATGCCTCCACATCAGGTGAATAATCACGCTCGCAAACACTCTAACACTTTCCGGTATGAGCTTCAGCCACAGCGACGGCCACTGTGGCTTTTAACGACCAGATAGTTATTGAGTGAATCCATGGTCTTCTGGAGATAGAACGCTAAGCCTGTTGAATCGTTGATAAAATCGGTTATAGCTTTAAATGAAAAATCAGTATATATATTTTTTGTGCCGCAATATGAGTAAAGTGAAAATCCATTGTAAATAAAGCACAAATTCACAAGAAAATACAGCATATAGCTATTTCAAGGCCATGGGCGTAGCCAGAGGAGGACAAGGAGGGACAACTGCTCCTCCCTAGAAGAGAACCTCTGACTCCCACGCTCTTTAAAAATGTCACCAAAGATAATTTAAAACTGCAATTTTAAGGGTTTCAATTTCGAAACATTTACGGGGGAGAGCGACATGACCGATTTTTCTGCTCTCATCTGACGAAAAAAAAAAGCATGAAATGTTCTTATTATGGGCTAGGAGGAAATGATTTCAAGCAATTTCCAAGTTTCGTTTTGTACCAAGGGGGGGGGGGGAGAGGGAGGAGGTAACTAGAATTAGAAACCACTATCTTGTTGCCCCTATGCTTACCCTTCTCTAATAGGAATCCTGGCTACGCCTATGTACTACAGTGGAGCCTCTTGACCAGTGCGAAAAGCAGTTCTGTCATGACTTTCTTGTTCCGTGGAGAGCTTTTTGCACTGATGTAGCTTTGAAATAGCTGTATGCTGTATTTTCTTGAGAATTAGCTTTATATTCGTTGCGTTTTCCCTTTACTCACGGTTACAACTTTGTTGTTAAAATTCACCTTCCTACTTAGAATATATAATGCTCCCTCCTTCTCAAAATTGTCCCTACATTTCGGTCAAACATTTAAATATTTTTTTTTTACTGAACATTGAAACTGACGATTTAATGATCAAATTTAAACATTTTTCATGAATCTGCAAATCGAAGTTGTGTTCTTTCTTCTAAATTGAAACCAATTGCACTTTACCAATTATCATAGCATTTAAAGCTTTTATCTTAG